>NW_020539725.1:37007186-37027371 GCF_003426905.1 Ctenocephalides felis | reverse complement strand
AAGAACGAAAGAATGTCAAATAGAGTAGATTGTCACAAAGAATAATATATCACACAGAAGACAAATATCAGATAAAATAGAATGTCAAAGTAGATAGTAACAGAATCTTAAAAGCGTATTCAAGTATAACAAATACCACTAAAATTCTATAAATTTGATTAATAAAATATATAATTATTCCTTTGGTCGAACTTCTGCAATTAGCCAGAAACCGTCCACGGTTTCAATTAAACAAACATTTGCAGGTGCTTGAAACGCTTCAAATTCACCTGCAGATCGTGAATAGCATTCTCTCATTCATTTGTACCCAACCTAGTTATTAGTGGCGTCCTATCATCGAGGATAGTTATAATATCCGTTTTGGTGTGTTGTGCCTCTATCTACCTACTAATGCGATTTGATCAATAC
Source organism: Ctenocephalides felis (assembly GCF_003426905.1). NCBI lineage: Eukaryota > Metazoa > Arthropoda > Insecta > Siphonaptera > Pulicidae > Ctenocephalides > Ctenocephalides felis. Next base: position 37,026,963 of record NW_020539725.1, on the reverse strand, counting down.
TGCCACAGGTCTAGAATAGCTGAAGCGAATTATTGATATTAGTTTTAGAAGGGTCCGAAGACGGACGGCTTATTATAGGACCTTCTATAATCCTTTGTGAAAATAACATAGAATCGCGTGACTCGCAGTGATTTTGTCTTTGCCAACGCTCAAATCAGAAGAATCCGGCTTAAATATCCTTCTCTCGGACACGAATTCGTGATAGAAAGCTATTTTATAACAGTCGTTTAGGATGTCTTCGAGAAAATTCGACTTTTAATTACAAATTTGTCGACAGAAACAAGATACTGGAATCAATACAGAAACGTGCAGGTTAAGTTAGAGATGATATTCTGCAGTATTATATTGCAGTAAATCACATATTGATTCAATATAAAAAATCTCAATTAATAAAAAAATATATAAAATTTGTAAAATATCTTGAATGCCAAAGACATTGTGCCTGGAATGGCCCAGTTATTAGTATTCACGACTTGCACGCTAGGGTTACTCGGTTCGAATCCTGACACTGACAGAATTGTCATTTAATTTGTTACATTGAAGTTGAGTAGACTTTGAATAGTTAGTTTGAGATGTAGTAGAATTAGAAGTTAGGAAGAAGCAGCAAGGTTAGAAGAACACTAAGAATCAAGATGTTAGTTATAAAGAAATTGGATAGTATAAAATATTTAAAGATATTACATGATACAATAAAGATAGTACATATATGATATAATAGAAAGATAGTATGTGATATAATAATAAAGTTAGTATATACGTACGTATATGCTACTTATTCGCATGCCAGACAGAAACATTTGAAATAGTGATTTTTAGGTTTTTTTTCAATATGAAACTAACGAATATTGTACCATTTCGCAATCCTGATTAAATGCGCCAACTTTTAATCGCACTTGCCAATGCACTTTAGTATATTGTTTAAGAACGGCTATTCAAAGTCGATCAATTTTGAAAAATTTATAGTTCATCAAATATTCTTGAATCTAGAAAGCATGTGTCATTATTTTTGACAGTAGTCCTATAAATTTCTATACAGTTTAAAGTTTAAATTATAATTAAAAAAAAATAAAAAGAACCGTGATAATCGAAAAATGTTCACAGTTTGACCAAAGCTCTAGGTTGTACTTAAAAGCTCATAACTTTCAAACTGCATAGAATAATTCATAATTTTTATTTCATGATTTAGTTTCTCATAAACTTTGAAATCTGGGAGTAGTTATATACTTTTATACGTAGGTTATATCAAAAAGGTATATATGTTTTATATGTACATATTAGATTATAAATCATTATAAGGGATTAATTTCCGATCATCAGAGTTAAAATCTTCTCATCTCATCTATCTCATATTAATAGTGCTCTGATTGAGAACTTATATATATATATATATATATATATATATATGTGTGTGTGTGTATGTGCACATTTACCGTAACATATATATATATATATATATATATATATATATATATATAATTTCATCATTAAAAAGGGTTAGAGCTTCCGCAAGTCAGAGAAATAAATTATTCATCTGAATACCCATTGCCACTAATACTCATAATTGTACCGATTATACGTACTGGATCAACTGGATTCGATTAGCTGTTACAAGTTGTTAACACATAACATAATGACCTCATTCCATCACTTGCCCGTATTTACCGTTTAACTCTAAAATAATATTTCAAATAGGGTCGCAGCCTTCGCCTTTTTTCTGACGTTCACTCGGTAAGTGAAATGTCGGTGTTATTAATTAATAGCCTCGTTGTAAGAGTGAAGTTATTTTCATTTTAATGCAATGCAAATTTTCCGGGCGATAAGTGAGCGACATAACGAATAAGCTGTGCTTATAAAATATATTGGTCACGCGAAGACGTTTGCCACTAAAGCTTGCCTCTGAAAGCTCACCTGCGAAAGCTGCCCCCTAAAGCTCGCCTGGTGGCGTAAGTTAAGATTACGAACGGTGGCGGCGGCGACGTATTATTCATAATTACACCTGCTGATTACATGCTGCTTACGAGCATAAGTTTAACCTAATTAAGGTGATCGCCCCGCATGCGATTACGGCTATTAGCGTTGCGCGCAAATTAATAAATCGTTTTGATAAAATCTCGTCTAGAATTAAAAATAATAATAGTTTTAAATTAAAATAAACTAGCACTACAAATTAATATAAAAATGTATTGAAAAATCAAAACATTTGAATATCTGTTAAGCTACTGTTTGTACAAAATGTGCGATCGTAGGTTAAAACGTAGAGGCCCCGGGTTCAATCTCGCTTCGAGCAGCCTTTTGTCAAGCAGTAGTGACAATAGTTTTTACTTGGAAATATAGCTCTCATCTGGCATTGCTGCATCAATAAATATTTGCCCTATTACAGAAATTGTAATAATATTTTATCTACAGGGATGAGACAACTGTTTTGGTTGCCATCTGTAGAACAGACTAATATTAAGTCAAATTAGCATAAGAGCTTACAGAACTCTTAAGTTCTGATTGCTGTTCAAAAATAATAATAAAAAAATATATGTAATACGTATATTAACTTCCCGTAGGATAATTTATTGTAATCGTCCAAAAATCGAAATTGAAAATGTTTGCATTTCTCGACGTTTTGAAGGTTTCTGAACATTTTGGCATACCTCAGAAAAAATGGATGTGTGTATATATGTATGTATTGATACAATTTTTCGGTCACGTTTTCGGGCGCACGGATCAACCGATTTGAATGGTTCAAAAAACATTCGATTGCTATTGATAGAGAAATGTGCTGCTTAGGTTTTGGTAAGGGCAGGTCCTGTAGTTATGGAGATAAAGAGCAAAGAGTTTGAGAGAACGAAGCATCCGTTCAAATGATCTAAAAACATTTAAATAATAATGATTGGGAGAAGTGGTTATTAGTTTTTGGCAAAGGCAGGTCCAACCATTTCGAAGATACAGAGCTAAATGTGCAAAAAAATGGCAGTTTTTGAAGAAACTAAGCGTCCGATTTAAATGATACAAAGAACTTTGTTGCAAAATTTTTTTTTTCTGAAATTTTTTTTTTTTTTGGCGAAAACGATTCAGATTTTTTTTTTAATTTAGACTAAAGTTCTAATATACTTTAAACAAATAATTTCAACTTCGCAATTCAGTTTATATAATTCTTATAAATATTAGACAATGTTACAATATTTATAATAATCTATTTGACAACATTCAATATTCCTCGAACATTTTGATACGGCACGGGAAGTTCCAGCAATTTGCCTTAAGGCACGATGCCAAACACCCTACTAGTTTAAATTTATTTTAGTTGTCTACTTAGTACTCGTGCGAAAGTTTATAGCTAGTTTTTCATATTTTTGATACATGTCTTTATTGAAATGTACTAAAGATTCTATCCTTAATATTTTTGATTTTGAAAAATGTAATTATTACATAACAAATTTATTATAGATATTATTATAAATAAATATTTTAATAAAAGTCAGTCATCAAGATTTTTTTTTTTATTATTTTGTCAGATACGTACTTCGAATATTTAATTACGGTACGAGAACTTCCAGCAATTTGCCTTAAGGCTATACACTACTAGTTTTATGTTTAAATTAAATATGCCGAAAATCGAATTCGTACTACTAGTTTTCGTATAGTAATCTTATGTTTTACCAAGCATTTGAAATTAACTCTCAAATGATTTACGTAAATTGTTTCAAAGTTATTTAACTAATTTCATACGAAAACTATTTCGCTTACTGGCAATTCGATAACTGAAACTAATGCTTGTAACGCGTATATCCTTGAATATCATCGTGTTTCTATTTGCCTGGGCTCGGTTGCATATATTAGCCTTCAACTGACTTGAGGCGTTTTAGCAAATGTCAGGGCATTACCTGGAGCGATCATAGATTGCGAACGCGGCCCGTTGGTTGATTAGATAATAATATACCTGGTTGCGCTTTAATTTGATTCGATTTTGATAATATCCATAACTCAAAATTCGCCTGCATTTCTACAACACGGGGCCGGCGGTGGCGATATCGGTTAGAGTTTCCGCCGTAGCCCGACATCAGGCAGCTTTGATGTCAAATTTCCACTTGGGATTATAGATCACAATATAATTCCAAGTGGAAATCGTCCTTCGTGGACATAGCTGCAACATCCAATCATATGCAACTATTAGACGTAAGAGCTAATATCAAAAATATCCCACACATAAGAGAATGGTTAATCGATGGATTGCCTCTCATGAAATAAAAGTAGTATTAAGTCGTTAACCAACAGCTTATAGAACATATAGGAGTTCTGATTGCTGTTCAAACAATAAAAAAAAAAAAAAAAAAAAAAAAAAAAAATTCTACAACACGCCTTCTAACAATGGATGAACACAAAGTCATGCCAAGGGGTATGTATTGATGGTAGTAAGTTAGTCGGGTGGTTAATGATATGGTTGCGGTGGAAGAGACCTTACGTGTCGCTCGAAAGTACATTATATATTAATGCATTACTGACAAAGAAACTACGTATAATACGTCTTATTTTTGAAATGCAAACGTATAATTAGAGTAATTGCGGTTGCTCTATTTTAATAAAAAAATGCCAAGAATTCATTTACATATAGCGAAATATGAATGGATTGCTTCAGAAAAACTATACAATTGAAGGTTTTGATCTATTTTTTAGAAAGTAACACAACCTAAGAGTTAAATTTTTGATATTGCTCATTCATACATCTTATTGCTAGATATTTATATTATCATTTTTAATTGTTGAAAATGTTCAACTACTAGCTTCACAAGGGTGCGACACTTTATCACCCCGTTGGTGTTGGAAGGGCATATGTAATGTTTGTCTCGTGACTTTCAGGCGGCTTTTAGCCTTGACACAAACAGAAGACAGATATTCAAAGGTAAAGTCTGTTTTGAAATAAATGTACCTAAATAAGTATATAACTTAAATGAATGTAATATAATTATTTTTATCTACTCCTCTGTATTTTGTCATCTTTTTCCTATACCCTTTTCAAGATTTTCTAACAATTTCTATCATTATTCTATTTTGACTAAAATATTACTTTATATCATATTCATTACTTTATATCACAAATTAACACTTGAGAAAGTACATAATGTTCTTGTCATTACATTCAAACAGTCAATATTCTACAACTTTGCATCTAATAATTTAATTACCGACAGTTGGAATACGAATCAAAATAGTTTAACTTTGAAAATATATTTTTTACTTCCCGAAGGAGAAGTTTATGTTTTCATAAAAAAATCCGATTCGCTAATTTTGTTTTCTCGACGCTTCAATCCATTCTGAATCGAATGAGGCCAATTTTGGAAAAAGTATGTGTGTGTGTGTATGTATGTGAACAGATTTTTGTTTAGTTGTAAATAGGAGAAAAGTGAAAAAATTTGTGTCCACGTTTTAGCCCGCAATTCTGAATCGATTATGAAAATTCAAAAACCGTTTGAAAGATATTGGTTGGGAATCGTGCTGATTAGTTTTTGGTAGAGATCGGCCGGACCGTTTACTTGTAATAAATATTAAAAAAATTTTTTTTCGACAATTTTTATTATTATTTTTTTAACGGTAGATACCATAGTCTTCTAGATCATACTTAAATATTTGAGATTTGAAAATTCGTGAAAGTTTGCAAAAATTGGTATCATTTTTTTGGCATTTGTCAAAATTAGACCATTCATCGATGTTTTCTCAAAAACGCCTGAACCGATTTCAGTGATTTAAAAGCCATTTGATGTATCTGGATGAGGACTGTCGTTTGTCAGTTTTGTGCTACGATCTGCCAAGCCACACTATTTAAAGTAAAAGATTTTTTTTAAATATATAAGAAAACGTTAATTTATTATAGCTGGGCTCTTCTAGAACCAAAATAAATTATAATCGAAATGAAATTGAATAATAGTTTTTTATGTTTTTTTAGGCACAAATGCTTCCACTTTACATGGTCCAATCTGTATTGATTAAGAACCTTTATGTAGCATTAATATTTTATAAACATTCATTAGAACTTTTTAAAAAAGCTGTATTTTGCATGTGAATTTTGTGTGCAGACTGTACATAGAGTAAACCCATTTACACAAAAATGATATACTATATGCAAATTGGAAAAACGATTTATCAGAATCGAATAAAATTAGTACGTATTCATAGTATTGACATTTGTAGTTTACACCATTTATTACACTAACTAATAAAAGATTACATAAAATTATAAAGAACTTCCGAGATCAAATCAAAACCGATCAATCATGCTTCTATTATGTTAATCGTCAAAACGTTTTCAGCCGTTAATTTACACTAATGTTTGCATATAATGGATTAATATCAACCTATTACATTCTGAGGCGAAGTAAAACATTTTTATATAAATACAATTACGTGATATCACCGACTTCCTATTTCCGTAGCCGGCGAGTAGTTCGAAATGGGTAATGGGTTCGTGTATTGAAAATAGTGGGAATAAAGATAAATATGCTCGATAAAACGCTTTTTACTCACAAAAACAACCATTATGTGGAAACTTCATGGATGCATTTCATGTTTGTGATGTATTTATTTACTTGAAGTAGCATGTTTTGTTAGATGTAGGTACTACGGTTCATCTGCTGCACAAATATCGTTGACGGGTAGTATATTGATTTTAGACCATTATCGGTTTGAAAAATAAAATATGTATCAATGTAATAGTAAATAATATGTACTTTGTTTTATTTTTAAATTCTATCAATTTCAAGTTCTATTTTAAGTTTTATAGATGAATTCAAATTTCATTTTATGTGAATTTTGAATCTCTAACGCTTTGTATGACAGTAGTTCATTCAGTCGAAATTAATTCTATAATTTTTAATCTAAAAATATTCGGTTGTATTCGATTTTTTTTAATTCTGGAAACAATTTCAGCACCAGTTTTGAATAAAGTTGTGACATGACTAGAATAAATTTTGTAATAATTTTTGTTTAATAATATCGAAATTATTTCAAAAATATAAAATCACTTTTTGTGATTGATAAAGTTATTTTGAGACATTTCTTTCTATAAATTATTTCAAACAATATTGTTGATAGTTTCCTTTTAATTCTTAACCGATTTTGGTTAAGTTCTAAACTTTATTTATATGCTTATTAAAGGAAAAGAAATAAAAAATTTCAAACACGATTTGCTGAAGTTGAATATAATTAAAGTGTGTCATGTGAAATATAATGAATATCAATATATAATTCTTTTTCTTGAAAAGCATACTGAATAAAAAACTAAATAGCAAAAACTTAACTATTAAATGAAGAACAAAAATAAAAGCAACATTTAAATAAATACCAAATTATATTTACATAAAGAAAACTTGAAACAAAATTTATAATAGATATTTACAATTTGTTTATAAATAATAATGCCAATGCTTATTGAAAAAATAAATTATACTTATAACCTACATAACATCAAATATAATGAAATTAAAACATAATAATTAAATGAATTCATAATGTACATAAAAACGCTTAAAACTTATAAAATAAATAGAAATTATATTAAAATTATAACACTAACAGTCAATTATACTGATACTCAACAAATAGCTTTATTTATAAAAATAATCTAAATATATAAATGCAGCTTTTAGGTATCAGTTTCAGTTGTTGAACAGATTTCTTCAATTAGTTTACGTCAGCCTTTTAATTTTAATTGTAATATCAAAGAAAAATGTGATATCATTTTTGCACTAAATCGTTCAACAACAGTTAAATATTAAAATAAAATATTATTATTAAAAAAGTCAACTTAAAGATATCTTTGGATAAATCGACTGGCCAATATTTAAAAAAAAAACTATAATTACAATATTTACAAGCGTATTTCAGTAACAACGTTTTTTATAATAATGTCTCTATTTTTGGTATAATCTCTAAATTATATTATGACTGGCCATTTATCAAACGTTTATAGCTATATAAATAATATGATTTCCAAATTTAACAATAATAAATAATATATAATATGAATTTAGAATTTAAACTAGATATATAATACATATATTATAAAAGTGTTTATTTCCCCTTGAATATAGCATTAGGTTTGCACACTTCTCAATTTGCCTGTTGTGGGTAATTTGTTCCTGATTTAAATTGAATAAATTGGTAATATTTTGAATTACATTTTACTTAATAACGTGTTGTAAATTAATTTTTGCGACGAATTAATTGGTACTGAAATAGAACCTGCAGTTACATGCAAACTGATTAAGTACAAATTGCGTTATGTTAAACAAATAAAAATTGGAAACAATAAATAATAAGTAGATATTTATTTTCAGGAACATAATTGATTCAATTAAAAACCGGTATGTTGTTTACTTGGTGACTATTGCATTTTATACTATTGTATTTTATGTTTAATAATTATTTGATATAAAATTATTTAAGTGAGTTGAGAGGTATTCAGAAGTCGAGGGTCCACTGAGAGAGTATTAGAAACTGCTATATATCACTATAAGCTAAATCTTACTAACTAAATTATACATATGTCGAAATTCTCACCAATTGAACATTCTGTATAATTAAGACTAGTGATAGAACCCGACATATAGTAGGTCAAAGCAGTATAAGCGCGTAAGCAAAACTTTGACGAGAAAGCTGTGTTGAATAATTTGGTTTAAAAGTCCATTTATTTGTTAAAACTATAGTGCTTTCTGTTGAAACAGAAATGTTGATGATTTACGAACCTAATATATAAATACTATTTGGTACGCATTGGTAATCTGAGGAATGTATTCACTATATTGATCATCCAATTTAGTGGTGGATTAGAAAACGTTCGGATGACGGGTTTTTATTCATTTTAAATCGAATCCTATAAAATAAATTAAACTATGACACCATTACCGACCTCTTTGCTAAAGGTGACTTGAGGTAAGTGCAGCCTGCTTCGCCTGCTGTAGTCGACACTAACAGCGGTGGCAGCAGAACAGGCGGTGCTTGACCTGGGTGGCTGAGGTAATGGAGCAGGAGGACAACTAGATGCCGCAGCCGCCGTTGTGATAGTTTTTTCTTCTTTTTTATATTTGGACTCTTCACGCAAAATGGATTGTGGTTGATAAGTAGTTGAAGTGCCATTCTGTTGACACGATTGCTGGGTAGTTTGACCCCTTCGAAAAACTTCCAGAGTCAATTCAGATCCTTGAGCTCGAATTAATTCGAGCACTTTGGCTTCAGGTGATGCTACTACGTTGTGTTTGTCGACAAATACTACTCTATCTCCTGTACGTAGACCAGCCTTGTCGGCGGCTCGTCCCGGTTCGACGCGCTCCACTCTGGGGGGACGCGTCCAGAGGATCGAAAACCCGAAGCCAGTGTCATCATCTGACTTTGTCAATCTGCAAGAAACAAAATTTATTAATAAAAAGCTTATAATATATGACTATATTAAATATACTATTTATGACCATAAACATTGAAGTTGAAAAAAAAATTTTTTTTTTTTTGAATATTTTTTTTAACAGCAATCAGAACCTTATGTCCTATGAGCTGTTGGGCTGAAACTTCTCCTTACTTCGTATTTTTTAGATGGTAACCCAATGGTTTTTATTGGTGCAGCAATGCCGGGCAAGGGTTATTTTCACTTGGAAACATATTGCTATCTATATTTCCAAGTGAAAATCGTTGTCACTGCTGCCTGACAACAGGCTGCTCGAAGTGGGTATCGAACCCGGGACCTCTGATTCAGGTCCCGTCGTTCTAACCTCTTACCTACGGGCGAGCCCGATACAAAAATATGATTATAAATTTTATAGAATCTTATAGATACATACTTTTTCGTCGTTGTGAAAGGTGTCCTGCCAGTCCTATTCCCACTAGCTTTACGCTGCACTGCAACCTGAATAGCATCTGGTCCTTCAATTGGATCAAGTTCTAAGTACCGTAAAAACAATAAGTCATCTTCAGGAGCTATTTGTGATTGGTTTGAGTTTTGTTGACTATTATTTTGTTGGTTGTGATTTTGTTGCTGGTTGTGGTTTTGCGTTTGATTATTGGTTTGGTTTTGTTGGGCCCTGCTGTTGTCTTCTGGCCCAGTCGCCCAAAGTGTCCACATTGGACTCCCTGTCGGCCATGATTTTTATCAACGTGGTCTCTGTCCCCTCACGCGGGAACTGCGGTTGGTCGGAGGAATTTGGGTTTGTCTCTGGTTGTGTCGTTGCTTGAATTGGCGGTTGCTGGTCGACTTGGATAGGGACGTTTTGAGTGCGGCCCGTGGTTTGGGAGAGAAGGCGATAGGATCCACTGATGTCCTGGAAATAATAGAAAAAATATTGAAAAAAAATTGAAGATACATATATTCTTGTACCTACTTTAAATTAAAGTCTAATCTTTTAGAGCAAGGACGTTTTTTATATTTTGATATTTTATTTTTTCCAAAATAATTTATTTCTTTAATATGTAAATAATGCATATTTGAGTGATATTTTTCAATATTTCCTTATAAAAGTCCCTACGATGGTATTAGACACAAATGCTATTCAAGCTATATGAATTGTATTACTACCTACGTCGCAATAGAAATTAATTGATTCGCGCTCGCAATAGCTATTTCGAATGGATTCAATATTACTAATTTCACCTGGCTATTTACTGAATTGTGTACAAAGTACATATACGATCAGATGCTAATTTTGCACCAAGGATATATCGCGAATACAGCGTTTTGCTAAAAGGCGAAGGATATTAATTAAGTATACGAAAGTCCTTTGTAGGAAACGGTCCGAGCGTGAACATGCCTCGGGGGTCTTAGATGTTATCGAGTTAACGCTTACTTAAGTTTTCCTTGTTCGTCTTAAATAATAATTTTGAACGAGTAAATACATATTTAATGATATGCATATAGCTACGTCTACGCACGGGGTGTATTGAGCCTTATGAGCGTTAATTGCCAGTATTCGTAATGGGGCTTAATATAGTTTAAGTGTAGTTATGAATTATTAAAATTTAATTTCAGCTGTTAATGAATGGCACATATTAAATACATTATTAATTATTACAATTATTTTGCGATAGTTCAGAATTAATAGAGAGTTACTATGAATATATACACTATAGAAACCGGTACTCATAATACTAGGAGAACCGTTGCTTTATTAAGGAAGACTAACGATGTGATCTGTTGGCATGTTGCCAGATAATCAAAAATAGAAAGGGCAAAAACTTTCATCTATAGGGTATTACACGGCATTTTCCAGTAAGTACTATAAAGCACATAATCGTGAAAGTAAAAGCAAAAATATAATAATTTAATTCAATAATTTAATCTTCAAAACAAATTGCATGAAATTACCTAAAAATTGTTTAATAAATTATTTGATTATGCACTTGTTCATTAATAATAGGCTTTTTTATGATTTCAGTAGAAGTATGAAAGCTTATTCTATCTTACATGAAAAATAACATATGGGGTCTTTCTAATATTATTATTCCAGTCAGCAATACAGTCAAATGTTGAAACAAAAGCTCCAAATTGCTATATCTCTATCTATTCTTTCTTCAAGCCTAAGTAATTGGTTAATTTCGTTTCCGTTATAGAAAATAATAAAAATAAATTAATATAATAAATAAAATATTATAAAATTAGAATTTATACTGCTCTTAGAAATTGAAGTATGTTTTCGAATGTTATGGTCTACTAATGATTTATAGTGTCACTGGTCTTAAAATGACCTAATGACTTGTCTTATATTCTTATAATTTAATTTTAAAGAAATTGAATATATTCATACACCATCTTTCTTAACATCTCAGTTTTGCAACTCAAAACGCTGATATGAGCATTTTACGACTAAGTATTTCACATTAAAATATTGCTCGCATGCTCCATAAAATATATATCTACGATATACCAGGCAACAACATATGCTACGCCGATTATTAATTTCAAGTGCTGCCAAGATTTTGGTAAAGACAGGCACTTTTTTGACCAAGTATCTCTTCTTCTTGTTGAACATTTTGATAACTACTTCAGAATTCAAAGTGCGGAGCAAGTTTTCATTGCAATGAATAAAATATACTGTTGGCAAACGAATTGAACCTCAGCCAAACCACGCGAGAGCCGTCTCCACATATTTTGTTCGTGTGAAGTTTATTTATCGACTAAATATATGTTATAAACATAGAAAAATATCCTGCGTATATCGAAACAATGAAACTCGAAACTGTAATATATCTGATCGAAAGTTCCTGTTTCTAACGAAGTTTGGATAATAAAATTGTCGAACTTTGAACAAACGTAATTATTAAGTAAACTATGTTGGAAATATGTTTCCGCATATTGATGTTTTGCAATAAAGCCGCTTGGTTGAAAATTAGTTTTGTTCTTTTACAAGTTGGTTAAAGTTTTATACTAGAACTAGCTAGTTGGATCGATAGTTTTTGTACATAAATTAATAACGCTGCGATTGTTTCATAAAATCGGATAAATTAAAGTACCACTTCATAAAATGTATAAAAAATAATAAGTAGTAGAAGATCTGTTATGTCTTTATGATTATATATGTTAATCATATTTTTTTTTAATATTAACTTAATAATTAATCTTTTTTGTATTATTTTGAGAACATTGATGAGTAAAATATTAGGATTTGAATACAAAGAATACAATTAAAATTCTTTAATATTAAAATTCTAGTAGAAACAAATTATGTTAGTGAAATATTTTACTGAGCTTTCTACGCTCTCCGTGTAATTTTTAAACGGAAGAATTATTGATTGACTGATATGAATAATCTTTCATATATATACAATTTTGACAATGCTACTTTTATTATAGATAAATGAAATAATGTTAAATTAATTTAAAAAAGATATTCACTTAAAATAGAGTTGAAATCGTTATATTGCACCATCCACTCCTATTCGGCACAGTGGTCGCAAAAATTGTAAGCCCTGGAGATTGTCTTCGTGATTAATATAACTGTCTGAATATAAAATATCGGTCATCGTATACATTAAATTTATTACTACCCGCTCAATAAAGCAATTTTAATGCAATTTTATATTAAAAATTAGTGATTTTTTCTTCTCTATTCGATTTATCACAATAATGCAATTACAATACTCATAAATAAATGAAATAATTGGAACATAAATGAATATAATTGAATGTATGGATCGTAAGAAAATTACATTAGGTGAAATTTGTATCGTTTTTATTGGAGAACAAAAATTGCCAAAAAGAGGTAAAGCGAGGATGACTTCCATTGGAAGAACATGATAATTTAGACTTAGATAAAATATATAAAAAAACAATATTTCATAATGTTGTGGCGTTTCATACAGTATTAAAAATATTTATGAATATGATTATATGGATTTTAGTAAAAACCAAACATGTACAAATATTTTAGATAGTTATATTCAATTCGACAAATTGATTCGGTGCTACTGAATTACTTATATGTATATAAGTATATATATATATAATTGAATCTCTTATATATTATTTAGAATTTGCTATCCTCTTTAAATCTGCAGTAGGGCAATAGTTTAAAGACGTGCCAAACGCTTCGAAGACTTATATAATTTAGGAGCCATCAGACCGTAGAACGAATCGATATCAGGTGTCTGAAATATGTGTTGGCGAGTTGTCTTCCCTACTCGATAAAATACATCACTACATTTCTACAATCCTTCCTTATTTACTTTGTAAATAATGTATTAGAGGTGTGAATTGAATCTTCAATATTAGTGATTTTATTCTATCTTAAATAATTCTATAGTAATTTTTCTAATTATTTAGGATAAAAACTGTGAACTCACCTTTTTAACCGCATTTTTTACAGAGAAGGACATACATCCTAAAAAGTCACTGCGTCTGTAACAAAAAAAAAAGTTATTAGACATGAAGTTTAATAATTGAAGATTTTTTAAGGCATTTACATATTTAAATGTTGAGATCTATATGCATCATGATCAGCTAATAAAATATTTTCGAACTAAAACATAAATATTTTATGAAATCACAAAATTTGGAATTTCGATTAATTATAACTAGATTTCTATTTGATCAGTGTGTTTAAGTTATATATTGTGCTTACAGCCCCTACTTAAACTAGCAAATTGGCGTGTAAATTTATAACTATTTGCATTCATTTATAATATTTGTAGTCGCCATTCAAAGCTATTACATAAATTAACCTTTTCTAAACATAACCTTGATACTAAATACAATTTAAATAAAAAGTGCTAATTAATTATCTAAGTGCTGAAATTAAATATCTATTACATTTTAAATCGACGTATTATTTTTAATCTCTTCTTATTTCAACGTACAATTCTTATAGTTTTTACAAGCTCTTGGTTTTGATGGAACTTCATGCAGTCATTCTAATACATTATATAAAGTATTGATACCACATATGTATCAGACTTTTGATTTGTGATTTGATTTGGATTACAATTGTCGATTTATGAAAGATCTCGCTTGATTCATTGATTTGTTTCAATCGAATTAACCGAAATCTTGTAAATTTTACAAATTCATAAAACATCCAACACTTCACATAATATATATAAGCAATCAGAGGCGGTAGGTATAACGTGCGACAAACATTAATTTTCCATGTCATATTTTGGATACATTGGATACATTGTTCATTGGCAAGGTTCATTTTGGGTTGACAAACATTCCCAAAAACATCGAGACAAACATGGAGAGAGTTCGAAGACTCACTGTTGGCCGCCTTGTTGATGTTCATGTTGACGGCGTCAGGCCGTTTCGCGTTGGTTTTGTTGATGTTGAATCTGCTTTCGCTGCTGTTGCTGTTGAAATTCCCGCAGCTCCGTTCGCTCGACGATCAGCTCGTCGTGTTCTTGACGCCGCTGACAGTGTTTGTGCGAACAGTGCTGCGCGCTTTCGCAGTAAAAACTGTCCGGTCTTGTTCGACAAATTCCTGCAACCGTCTGCGACACGAAAGACATCGCACGTACGGAACGGACGCGGGCAGCAAATTTGGCACAACGCCGTTAAAAATTATATATTGTCCTTTATCTGCTTCTTCAAATTGCCTACAATACGCCTAACTCTTTTTTGCAAATAAAGTTCTCTATGCACAATTCTATATATTTTCGATTTTGTGAAAACAAACAATATTCTAAATTACTGCAATTATTTTTGATTCAGCAACAATGTTAAACAAACAATTTAACATGTAAGTGTACGTAAATATCCTAAACACATATCTAATTTATCCCAGTTACCATATACCATTTATATTTTTAATATCCAGCGAGTATCAAAACAGCACAACAAAAATATTTATAGAATAGGGTTTAATTTACTTCTAAATTAAAAATTTTGCACAAAATTATTTGGCGATTAATCACAAATAAGTTTTTGTTTCAAATATATCAACAACATCTGTAATATTTGTTGTGCTATCTCCTCGATTTTTATATTCAAATTATCACAATGTGTGTCGCATGTTTACAAGTAAATCTACATTTTCAATGAATCAAAAGTACCTTTTATTAATGTCAACATTTCGAGAAATACATCACCAGTACTTCCTAATCGCGACTGCTGTGTAAAACTAAAGCGACACTCAACCGACTGACTTAAACCAAAAAACTGACACTGTCACTGGAAAATCCTTTGTGATTTGTCACATATTCGATAGCGGTTTGCGCACTATACGAGGATGTCCGTATCCCGATACTTTCGGAACGAAAACCAAACACATTGCAGAAGATTTGAACACGTAGCCGAAACGTCTGTGCAACACTAACTCCGAACTCGTACACCACGCAAACTACGTCATGACGTCCCGTTAACCCAGATATTGGATTCGCACAGAAAAAAGGAAACAATAAAATGTATCTAATTATCACATCGAAAAACTGCACCTATGTGAACTATACGAGTTAATAGTTTTTGGCACTTTATGGAAAATTAATATTTTGAAAGAATTCTGGTACTGAAATTTATTTACTTGTACTAGTTATCTAAATAATTTATTATAATAATTTATTTATATTAACAATTATTACAACCGTTAAATAATTTTCTTCTTAATTTGGTCCGATTGCACATATAAACTTACTTAAAAAAACATAAAAAAATAAAATAAAAATAAAATTATCACACGAGTTCATATATGTTTTAATTGCACTGCCTAAAAGTTAACACCGAAAATATTCGTATTTTTTTTCAATTCACGAGATTTTTTAATAATTTCGTTTGTCCGCGCTTTTCCGGACCCGTGTTAGCGTCGCGCCGGTCTATCCGGGAGTCTGCAAGGGTGCCGAACGCACGCATCGATCCACGTGACCCCCTCCCACGTAGCGCGAAGATCCGAAGGGGAGCCGTAGCACACAGTAGCCGCTACGGCTACGTCATACCAGTGCTCTCTTTTAGCACTGTAACGACGGTGCCGGATGATATTTGAATTGATAATAAAACAATTTTAGCTAGAATATTTTTAACCCTTCGTTGGTCGTATATTTTTTCACCTTCTGGTCTGGCTGGACCACCATTCATTTTACATGCATTTATATGGGATAAATGAGTTTTTGGTGTCTTATATATTAACGATTATTAGTAGTAAATGTTTATAGTTTAGATTTTTTCTTTTTTTACCGTCTTTTGCATGTGTTGAGCTTTCTTATAATAAAAAAAATTATATATTATATTATATTATATAAAAAATGAAAGAATATAAAAAAATCGTTGCTTTTTTATTATTTTTATTTTTCTGTTTTATATCAATGAAAAACAATATTTATTCGTTTTCGGATCCTTCAAAATAAATGTGAAACTCAAATGAAAACGAAATGAGGTGCGTCGCTTTTGAAATGAATTCAAGTTGAACATATATTTTCACCACAGGTTTGCCCCAAAAAAATTTCAAACGCAGTACTGGTAGAAAAATTGTTGATAATGTGCGCATCACTCATCCGATTTTCAGTGTTTGCGAAGACCAATGAGTTTGGTAGGTTATCAAGAAACTCTCGTCGTGATAATACTAACATTGTTACAACAAATAGCAAAGAATATATAAAATGCAGTTTGAATAGAAAATACCAGAAAAAAGACAGAATACTGGTTTACATATATCAACAAGCGTATATTTCATACAAAATGTATGGGTGGTTAGACAGACCACTCCGACTGTTCGAAGTATAAAAAAGTTAATATCCTTATAATTATCCTTCTGTACATTTTTCCTCCTGATTTTTTCATTGATCGACAGCTTATGAAATTTTAGGAAAAGTCAAGAAATTTCAAGTTGATAGGATTACTAGAAGTATTTTTTTTTAATTGAAGTCGAAAAAGGTCTGGCCAGACCACGCCGACCGACGGAGGGTTAAATGGTATTTAACTATTTATTGTTCAGAATTTATTAAACTTAAATTAACATATTCAAATAATTATTATTTTTACAAAAATAACCTTACGTTTTTACAATTATTATACCTGTTAATAAAACGACTAACTGATTCTTCAATATTTTTGTAATATTTTATCTTTTCCCGTGTTTATAAATTAGCTTGGCTAAGCATATTGCGTAAAGTAAAAGCTTAGTATTTAATGTGAATCATATATAATCTGACTACCCTTATAAAAGGTGTTTAATTAAATTTCGTATATCGCAACCAATTTAAAAATAAAATGACTGTCAATTTTTGTACTTTGCTGGAACTTCTACTGCCCCTGAATATGTTAATGTATTAAATTAGAGATTCAATAATTATAGTTTTAAATCAAGTCGGTTATTTTTTGTAAAGTGTGAAAAGTCCTCTAGACTGAGAGTCGCACAGAGGGTAGCCAAAAGCGCGCAAACGCAAAACGAGTAGGAAATATATGTAGTTGACGATGTTTAGGAATAAAATATTATAAAATATTTGTTTATTCAAGTTATTACTTATAAAATATAAAATAAATAAATAAAGTAGACAGGTATAGTTTATCTTTTAGATAAAAACTCATAGATGTGAAATATTGGGCAACTTGATCTAAATGCAAAGAAATTTGAATTGGAAAATTGTTAAATTCTTTTTATTTTTACTTTTTACGTGCTTATAGATAATAAAATTTTGAATATTTACTTTGAATATTTATAAAAATTCGTATAGCTACAAGTATGTACATAAAAACATGTAGAACATTTCCGCTCATCATTTTGTTAAAAAATAATAAAAAATAATTATCATAAAATATGATGTCTTAAATATCCGCATACGTATTAGAATTATTGATTCAAATATAATGCTTCTCGGGTTTCCTTATCTATTTCATATTTTCCTTATACATACTTATCCGTTCTATAATACACCTACTTATAAAAAACAGGCCATGTACTTTACATAACATATAAAAATAGAATAAGTATGTTCTGAACACATAAATATATATTTTTATTTGCTAAGTGCCATTTAGAATTGCTCGTTTAAAATATTTTTTATGAGGCGCGCAAGCGTATATTTTGCCCAATTGATATTCGTTTTATACCGAATTTTGGTGTAACTTTGCGAGATAAAAAAATTCGATATAATAATAAAATAGTTAAATAAAATTTTGTATTATAAAATCAAAATTGGCTATTATATACATGTAGTATTATCATTATGCTATTTTACACTTGGTTTTCACCTGAATTCACCTGTGTTAACACAGTTAGCCACTTTTGGAATTCGCTGACCGTACACCCCGTAAAGTCCTGGCACGACTTTTATATGTATGAAGACGTAATTGTCAAAATGTCTCCCTGATGAAAACGTACCGAATCGTTTCAGTGTTCCAAAATAGCGCTCTAGTGGCTTTCACTGTTGAGAATATTAAACCAGAGTTGCCGAAATAGGGTTAAATTTTCACTGTGTCGTATTATAAAACACGGATAATGTCGGGGATCTTGGTAATTGAACGTACAAAATATAGCTTTCGATAAAATTTGTTTATTATATAGTTCTTCCAATTTAATTGCATTTGATATTATTTAATTTTTATATAACATATTTATTCAAGCAGATGAAATAAAAACTGAACACAGATATGCGTATATATAACAAATATATGTGTACGCCAAAATCCTTTTACGATCGCGTCAACAACACTCGACTCAGTCATCCAAACACTTATTTAATGCTGAAAGCTCTCAAATTTTCGAGGGAGCAATAATACTGTTCTATTTATGCTCTTCAAATGCAATTCAGAAAGCATATATTACAATAGTTAATTTTCTAAAAAATATAGATTTTAATGGCTTTCATATAATGATATCAGTAATGGACCAATGATTAGTAACTCTTATGTAAGTAACTATTTAAAATAGCAATATAATTTATTTTTCAACATAACCATCTATATTGAACCACACTCACAACTTCTATAGATTAAAGTTTTATAATATTGAGAATACTTCTCCTTCATACTTCACATATAAATTTAATATCGTATTCACACATATCTTATCCCAGAGACTTCTATTTCTCGTTGTGCGATTTATATATGCGGTTTCCGACTTTTTCCAACATTGAATTGCATCAAGCTGCAATACATCATAGTGAAATAGAACGAGAGCAAATTTTAATATAAAAATACTCAAAATGGTTTCATGGTTCATGTCGCAAATCTGCACAACGCATTGTGGCCGATAACGCTCAATGATCTTATTAAACGGGTCTAATCCAATTATGTGGGACTTCACCCGTCCGGAGGGCCTATTCTGGCTATAATAGACAACGAAGCAAAAAACTTTACATGCGGTTAAATAATAAACCCCCAAAGCTATAA
>NW_020539725.1:36880250-37006186 GCF_003426905.1 Ctenocephalides felis | reverse complement strand
GGTACTACCAACATAAAGTCATTTCTAGTAGAAATGACTTCACGTTGGTAGAAACTTTGTGGAAGTTATTTGCAATTACGTCATCAAAGATCTAAGGAATTAGGTGGAGTCTGTCTACTCGATAAATGCGCTTTATAATCATCACGGTAATAAATCTTTTCTTCCAAATCACACGTAAAACTAGTATCAAGATTGACATCGCTAAAATCTAAGTCAAGTTCCAGCAAGTCCCAGCTTTCGTCGCCGAAGACTTCAGCAATGTCTTGGGTTCCCGAAGCGGAATGCGAGGAAGCGCGCGTCGACGGCCGCGGCAGTGTCGCGTTTTTAAAGTACGTGAACGATTTCGCCGGCGGACCGTTGGTCGGAGTCGCGGGAGCGGAGGATATGTTAGGTGACGGCGTGTCGGGGGTCATAGCGCTCGGCGGCGGCGGAGTGCTGAACGCGGTGCCGTCAGAACGCTCGGACGTGTGTCTTTTTCTGTCGGGCGTTTGATGTACGTGACGCACCTGATGGCAACTGCTGTCCGTGATCGAGTGCAGAGTGGCAACCGACTGTGTCATGGGATGCCTAGGGTTGCCATCAACGGGGTGCGCGTCCGGTGAGTCGAGAGGAGAACTCTGGGCCGTGCTCACGCCTCCGAGAGAGTTGGAATGCGCATGGAAGCTGAAAATATATACAAAATATCATAAGAAAATGAAAATATACAAATATGAAACAATCTGTTGACGAATATTGCACTAAAACCACACATTGAGGGCATAGGGGTCGTTCAAGTATTACGTAAGCAGATTTATTACAATTATTTACCCCCCCCCATCTCCCTTGTCAGCAAAAGTAAGCAAAGCTCTTACCCCTACCCCCATGCTTACGTAAACATTTTGCAATTAATGTAAAAAAATAAAAATACTACCTATGACGTAATCATCATCCAGACTTCCCTGTCCCCCATGTCAACCCAAAATAAGCAAATCAACAACCTCCCGCCCACCTATAGTGCTTACGAAATACTTAAACGGCCCCATATAATGTATATATATATATATATATATATATATATATATATACTGTGTCAAGCATTGCAAGGAATAGTTGGTGTTTTTTGTATACCAAAAATTAAATGAAATTTAAATAAATTATTAAAGAATGTGTAGTATATAAGTAACTGTTTTTGAAATTACACTGAAGATGAGACACACCATGGTCTCGAAACGTCTGTAATCATAAAATAAAGTTGTGTTAAACAAATCTGAGTGCTGTTTTGTTCATATTAAACAATTAATATTCGTTCCACTCATATCATAAAATTCTATATATATATATATATATATATATATATATATATATATTATTGAAAATTTTGTGGACACAAAGTTTTATCATTTCTATCCTGATAACAAGATATCTTTACCTTGTTAAATGTAAATTTGTTGTTAATTGATTTGTTATAGCTAATTTTGTATTATTAAATTATTTTAAAAATTTATAAATTTGATTGTAATTTATCACGTTCACATAATTTTATCACGTAATAAAGAGATTGCAAATCTATGGTTACAAAGCTGGATTAGATAATGATTCCATTCTAGCTTATTTTCTCTGATTTTCTAGCAACACTTAAAATGTATCAACTTGTTTTTAGAATACATACATTGCAATAAAAAATACTGTTATTAAAGAATTGTAAAGTTAATGGTGCAGTTCGGTAGTTCCTGTATAATTAAATATAGAGTAGGGCGGTACACAAAGGTCAAATTTGATTTTGAGCAATTCTCTTGTAAACCAAACCAATTTTATCAAAACAAATAGCACATATCAAATGAACAATTATCTGACTATGCGCAGTAAAACTACCATCTACTTTGTAGAAATGTGCTATTTTTGCTGTTTTTCTAAATTTTGTCACCTAGTTACCATATCGGCGTGATAAAATAAAATTTTACGAAATAATAGCTGCATTACAACCAATGCAAAATATAAAATTACAGAGATAACACTGAATATAACCTTGATCTGGTATTTCGTCAGAAATGTTTTTCAGCGAAGTTAGAATAACTATTTATTTAATTTATCTATTGTAAAACTTCTTTATTCGACTTAATTTACTTTTTTATTTGCTATTTTTTGCATCTCACTCAAGTGCAAGCTTTTATAGAGATTTTATAAAAAATTGTTGAATCTAATTCAAAATTAACAATACATCTTATAAAACAATTGAATCTCGTATACTTAAAAATTATATTAAGATTTTATAAAAAACAACAGTGCTTCTAATAAAAAAATTAACCACGCAGAATAAACTTTTGTTACCGATTTTCAAACTTTGCCGTTGATCTCCCAATAGCAACGTCGTAAGAATCAAGGTGATG
Source organism: Ctenocephalides felis (assembly GCF_003426905.1). Lineage (NCBI taxonomy): Eukaryota > Metazoa > Arthropoda > Insecta > Siphonaptera > Pulicidae > Ctenocephalides > Ctenocephalides felis. The sequence goes on along the minus strand of NW_020539725.1, from coordinate 37,003,820 downwards.
GTTGGGCATACAACTTTTTCCCTTTATTTGCAAATATTGTTAAAAAATTCCTAGCTTTACTAGTTTTTGAGGCATTCGTTGTGGACCTTATTACTCGCGGACCTTTAAGCCCCGCTCTATCCTGCTTGAATTAATAATAATGTACTTACATTTGCCTCTGAAGCAAATTCTGCCAAACTGCTTTAAGTTCAAGCGTTGGGGCGCGCAATATCATGCAACGCATTCTTGCTCTTCGAGAACGACGTGGAGTTCGGGTAAGGTCAGGGCCACAATGGGCTGTTGGGCTTTGGGCCGAAGCGCTTTCGCCCACGCCCAACGGGTCGATTGTAAGTCGAAATTCGGTATCTATAAAAAATATATTTTAGTAGGTATTTGTTTTGGGAAATATATAGAGAACGATGAAAAACCTATAACTTTGCTGTTAGTCATAATTTGCAGTTAGTTTATTATTGAACAAAAATGAATATAAACATTAAAAAAATACTGCCAAAAAACAGTTCACCAATATGCGTTTGATTGCATTTTTAATTGCAAAAATTGATTAATTTTTATTTCTAAGCACTTACTTCGTTTTCTAATATTGAAACATGTGTCGGACACATCGCTAAGTTTAATAGGTTCCTCAGTGATGAACAAAACTCGGTCTCTGCTCACTTTGGAAAATACGAGAAGATCGGTGAAAAGTAACGCCCAATGTGCATGAACATTTCTACCATCCACACGTGATAAATCTCCTCCAAAAATCCATTGCCGTCCAGGAGCGCTCAAAACAAAAGGCTAAAATTTAAAAAAATAGAGTCAGTTAAATGTTTCAATGTTGATCTACTTAATTTCATCAATTCAGGTAAAATCAAAAACACTACTTGTAAAAATTAATATTTTCTGTAAAGCTGTATTTTAATTTTTTGTCAATTTTCAACGCTCACTGCGTTTGTTCATAATATGAATGTGTATATCGTCAAATCATTATATAACTTAAAAAGCATTAAATTTTATAACAATAATATTTTTATACCCATAATTTTCATGCAGACATATTATTTATTTAATGGCGTAGCCTTTGCGTAACGATGCAACATGCAAAGCTCATAAAGTTAGAAATATCGCTCAGCGAATGTTACATTAATATCACCTCATGGCGCTATTTGCACTTGAGGATTATATATTTTATTCGTGTTCATTGTATAAATCAAATGTTAAATACAGGACCATAAAATAATGTCTGCAATAAAACCGTTTCACCGCATATTAGTAGGCATTTCATTGTCATTTATAGGAGGTACATTCTAAATCGAAATATAGTTATATATAAGTAATTGGAAATTATATTTAGTTACTCATAAATATCTGTTTTGTGATTTTGGTGATTTTTTTTAGCTTCAGTATCATCAGTAGCAACAGTTACTCGATATTTTTATATATTTATATTTATTGTACTATTGGCTTTATTAATATTGTTTCATTAATAAACTTAAATAGGAAATACATTTACAAGCTATATTTTATATATTTAAAATTTGGTATTATTAATTTTCGAATATTTTTAAACTATATGTTTTTTAAACACTTTTGTCGTCTATTAAAGTAATTAATATACCTTGCATTTTGTAAAAACTAATCTGCTCTCCAAATCCTGCATCGATAACAAAGGCTTTCCTTCACCTAAAGGTTCCATCAAACCAGCACCTGCCGTGATATCGCGATATGCAACCTAAATATAAAATCAAATTTGTAATATTTATCAAGTAATGAAAATACAGTCTCAGTCCTAGATACTTTAAAAAATATTATTTTTACCTGTAGCTCGTGCACGATTTTAGCATACGCCGCATATTCCTCTGGCATTAGAGTAGGTTTAATATTTTTGAGAACCATTTGAAGTAATCTTAAAATATCACGCAGATGTTCTAAAGGTTTATGAATAAACGTGGTGAGGTCGGGTCGCCTTCGAGGTATCTGCGAAGAAAATAATTATGAAATTTGAAAATTTTTAATAAAAACTTTCTAAAAAGATTAAAAGCTATGCTAGTTAGTAAGTTTGAAAATCATAATTTTTGTTGTGAGGAACAAAAATATTTGTGACAAAAATAATTTTATATCGAAACACGAAAAAGTTCAAATCTATATAATAGACTATTGTCTTTTTGATCTCTTTTTCGTGGAAGTTTTAATATTATATATCATAGGTAATATATATTGTTAGAGAATTTGAAACTCCATTTTTCACTGTAAAATGTAATACAAAATTGTATTCAGTTCGTTAATAAATATTTATATATTCATAATCGTTCATTTAAATTGGATAAAAAAGTATACGGTTTGTGAGCAAAATAATTACGTTTTTGATATGAATATACATACTTTAATAGAAACATCGCAAAAGTTCTGGGCACATTACCATAGGGTAACACTCTCAAATATGCAATTGAATTACAAAGTATTTTGAAAACAATTGAACAATTATCTATTTTCTATTTTATAATTACTATTGATTGGCAAGTGCACAGTTATTAATTAGTATCGAATGCATAGTTATTAATTACTTAACGCTCAGTGAAATTGTCATTGAATTAATGAGTTTTAAGAAAGTTGATTAAACTAGATTCATCTTATTTCATCTTATAAATGTTTCATTTACTAACTACAATATTGTTTAAAAATTTTATATAGTATTGAAAGATGTATAATTTTACGCTAGTGTATTCGCATTTTATTTGTTAGTGGCCAGACATGTGCTATAATTAAATGAGCGAACTATAAACGTTAATGCTGGGCATTGTATAACATGTAAATTTTCTTAATATTTGTTTTCTCTTTTTTTAATTATATTTAATTCCTTAATAATTTTACTATTAAGTATTATTACTTGAGGATTATTGAGGAATCTCATAAATTCTGAATTGTGATCTCTCGTTTTGGCAGCCAAGACGCAATCCGCTCGTTTCAGGCCTCCACAATATTTTCGGTAACCCTGGGTAATGCGACTTATGCGAGCAAGGTAAGCCCTTGCTACGCACACACATCGCGGTTCGCCTTCTTCGGCTGCTAATTCGTCCAGGAGATCATCGCTGGTGTGCAACAACTGAAACGAAATTGTCTTATTATGTTTCACTCATAGTTATCAAATGCGACAAAAATCGCTTTACTTTTGCTGTCTTTCTTTAGTATTTGCTATGATAGTTTTTTATATGGAGGTACGTACATTAGAAACAATATGTTCTGACTTATTAAAATCTGGCCTTTAAAATGAGTTAATCTTTGACTTTTAATCTTGTTATGCTGAAGTACTCGAAAAATTCACTTTCAATTCGAAACATATCTACATTTATTGATATATAGGATGCGCTATTTATATGTGGTCAATGGAAATGAACAATTTCCAATAAATTTTGATAAACATTTTTTATTATGAATTTTAAAGCCTTACGTCAATTTTTTACTAGGTTCGAAAAGCAACGATCATCAAATGACTTCCTTCATTGCGCAAATAAAACATCAATGTTTCCATTGACCACATATTGAAGGCGCACCCTGTATATTTTCAAATAAAGATTATTACCACTTGATATAAGTATACATAGTGAGTTTATGATACCTCTTCAGAATTTTGAAATAAGGCTTTGTGCTCAGCGGTGCTAATCAAGTCCCTTCGTTCGGCCAAAGGTGTAGCATATCGTCCTACGCCGAAACGCATCGCCGTAGCGTAGTGTTGCTCGCAATTCACCAGCTGAAGCAAAGCTCTTCTCCTTGCTTCGTCGGGATTCAAAGGATCCGTCTGAAAGTTTAAATGAAAGAGTTATAATATTTGTTTATGATAATATTCATTTAACCCTCTGTCGGTCGGCGTGGTCTGGCCAGACTTTTTTCGACTTCAATTAAAAAAATACTTCTAATAATCCTATCGACTTGAAATTTCTTGACTTTTCCTATCGACTTGAAATTTCATTAGCTGTCGATCAATGAAAAAATCAGGACGAAAAAATGTACAGAAGGATAATTATAAGGATATTGACTATTTTATACTTCGAACGGTCGGAAAGGTCTGTCTAGACCACCCATACATTTTGTATGAAATATACGCTTTTTGATATATGTAAACCAGTATTTTCTCTTTTTTCATGGTATTTTCTATTCAAACTACGTTGTATATTCTTTGCTATGTGTTGTAACATGAATGTTAGTATTTTCATGACGAGAGTTCCTTGTAAAGCTACCAAACATATTGGTAATCGCAAACACTAAAAATCGGATAAGTAATGCACACATTATCAACAATTTTTCTACCCGTACTGCGTTCGAAAATTTTTTTGGCAAACCTATAGTGAAATTATATTTTCACTTTAAGTTTTACAGCTTATTTCAAAGGCGACGCACCTCATTTCGTTTTCATTTGAATTTCACATTCATTTCGAAGGCGTCGAAAAGAATAAATATTGTTTTTCATTGATATAAAACAGAAAAATTAACAAAAAAGCAATGATTTTTTTATATAATATAATATGTAATATTTTTATTATAAGCAAGCTCAACACATGTGAAAGACGGTAACAAAAAGAAAAATCAAAACTATAAATATTTACTACTAATAATCGTTAATATATAAGACACTAAAAACTCATTTATCCCATATAAATGCATGTAAAATGAATGGTGGTCCAGCCAGACCGTTCGAAGGTGAAAAAATATCCGACCGACGGAGGGTTAATACTCAATGTAAATATAAATTAACAATATTAGAAAATTAATATAATATTTTAATGTTTTGAAATTTTAAAGGTTTGATAAAATTTTCATAGAAATTTATATAATACAAATGATAGAATGTATTATATAATATAATTTTTTAATATGCCGATGTTCTCAATATATTCAATAATAACAAAACCATTAATTCAAAATATCTACATTGATGAATTAGTATTTTTTTAAAAATCATGCGGTTAGAATATAGAGTGCATACTCGTTAACAACAATATTGTAAATCTCGGGTCTTACGGCTTGAGTTCAAAATTAATACATATTAGTGTGATTATAATTCAAGTACTTCACATATTGGCATTCAATTGATTCTTGCATATATGCATAACAAATTGATGATTTATTTATCTATTATTTTTTAATTTAGTTAAGCAAAAAAAACTATTTCTTCATTCATTAAATATAGAGGTACATTTTCTATAAAATTCCATAACCATTGGATATTGTAAAATATGTTTTGTTAAAGAATGTAAATTTTCTAGAGAAATATAGTGGGAAATGTGTGTTGTTAAAGAATGTAAATTTTCCAAAGAAAATGTCAACGCATCAAGCAAACGAAGAACGAAAGAATGTCAAATAGAGTAGATTGTCACAAAGAATAATATATCACACAGAAGACAAATATCAGATAAAATAGAATGTCAAAGTAGATAGTAACAGAATCTTAAAAAGCGTATTCAAGTATAACAAATACCACTAAAATTCTATAAATTTGATTAATAAAATATATAATTATTCCTTTGGTCGAACTTCTGCAATTTAGCCAGAAACCGTCCACGGTTTCAATTAAACAAACATTTGCAGGTGCTTGAAACGCTTCAAATTCACCTGCAGATCGTGAATAGCATTCTCTCATTCATTATGTACCCAACCTAGTTATTAGTGGCGTCCTATCATCGAGGATAGTTATAATATCCGTTTTGTGTGTTGTGCCTCTATCTACCTACTAATGCGATTTGATCAATACTGCCACAGGTCTAGAAATAGCTGAAGCGAATTATTGATATTAGTTGTAGAAGGGTCCGAAGACGGACGGCTTATTATAGGACCTTCTATAATCCTTTGTGAAAATAACATAGACATCGCGTGACTCGCAGTGATTTTGTCTTTGCCAACGCTCAAATCAGAAGAATCCGGCTTAAATATCCTTCTCTCGGACACGAATTCGTGATAGAAAGCTATTTTATAACAGTCGTTTAGGATGTCTTCGAGAAAATTCGACTTTTAATTACAAATTTGTCGACAGAAACAAGATACTGGAATCAATACAGAAACGTGCAGGTTAAGTTAGAATGATGAAGTTCTGCAGTATTATATTGCAGTAAATCACATATTGATTCAATATAAAAAATCTCAATTAATAAAAAAATATATAAAATTTGTAAAATATCTTGAATGCCAAAGACATTGTGCCTGGAATGGCCCAGTTATTAGTATTCACGACTTGCACGCTAGGGTTACTCGGTTCGAATCCTGACACTGACAGAATTGTCATTTAATTTGTTACATTGAAGTTGAGTAGACTTTGAATAGTTAGTTTGAGATGTAGTAGAATTAGAAGTTAGGAAGAAGCAGCAAGGTTAGAAGAACACTAAGAATCAAGATGTTAGTTATAAAGAAAATTGGATAGTATAAAATATTTAAAGATATTACATGATACAATAAAGATAGTACATATATGATATAATAGAAAGATAGTATGTGATATAATAATAAAGTTAGTATATACGTACGTATATGCTACTTATTCGCATGCCAAGACAGAAACATTTGAAATAGTGATTTTTAGGTTTTTTTTCAATATGAAACTAACGAATATTGTACCATTTCGCAATCCTGATTAAATGCGCCAACTTTTAATCGCACTTGCCAATGCACTTTAGTATATTGTTTTACAGAACGGCTATTCAAAGTCGATCAATTTTGAAAATTTATAGTTCATCAAATATTCTTGAATCTAGAAAGCATGTGTCATTATTTTTGACAGTAGTCCTATAAATTTCTATACAGTTTAAAGTTTAAATTATAATTAAAAAAAATAAAAAAGAACCGTGATAATCGAAAAATGTTCACAGTTTGACCAAAGCTCTAGGTTGTACTTAAAAGCTCATAACTTTCAAACTGCATAGAATAATTCATAATTTTTATTTTCATGATTTAGTTTCTCATAAACTTTGAAATCTGGGAGTAGTTATATACTTTTATACGTAGGTTATATCAAAATAGGTATATATGTTATATGTACACATAGGATTATAAATCATTATAAGGGATTAAATTTCCGATCATCAGAGTTAAAATCTTCTCATCTCATCTATCTCATATTAATAGTGCTCTGATTGAGAACTTATATATATATATATATATATATATATATATATGTGTGTGTGTGTATGTGCACATTTACCGTAACATATATATATATTAGGGTGGTCCTTAAAATGGTCATTTTTGAATTTCCTAGCTCCCAGGGGCTCAAATGGTTCCAAATAGATAAAAAACAATTCTCTGAAAGTTTTAGCTTTTAATATTAACGTTTAGATAGAGCGCAATTCAATCAAACTTTGTATGGAAAGAGTATGGAAAAAAATTTGAAAATTTAAAAAACATGTTTTAGGTATAACTTAGTGACAAATGAATAAGTTTTATTAATTCATTTGTTTGCTAAATTACATCTAAAAAACATTTTCAAAATTTTTGAAAATTTTTTCATGCTATTTCCATACAAAACTTTGATTGAATTGCGCTCTATCTAAACGTTAATATTAAGAGCTAAAACTTTCAGAGAATTGTTTTTTTATCTATTTGGAACCATTTGAGCCTCTGGGAGCAAGGAAATTCAAAAATGACCATTTTAAGGACCACCCTAATATATATATATATATATATATATATATATAATTTCAATCATTATAAAGGGTTAGAGCTTCCGCAAGTCAGAGAAATAAATTATTCATCTGAATACCCATTGCCACTAATACTCAATAATTGTACCGATTATACGTACTGGATCAACTGGATTCGATTAGCTGTTACAAGTTGTTAACACATAACATAATGACCTCATTCCATCACTTGCCCGTATTTACCGTTTAACTCTAAAAATAATATTTCAAATAGGGTCGCAGCCTTCGCCTTTTTTCTGACGTTCACTCGGTAAGTGAAATGTCGGTGTTATTAATTAATAGCCTCGTTGTAAGAGTGAAGTTATTTTCATTTTAATGCAATGCAAATTTTCCGGGCGATAAGTGGGCGACATAACGAATAAGCTGTGCTTATAAAATATATTGGTCACGCGAAGAACGTTTGCCACTAAAAGCTTGCCTCTGGAAGCTCACCTGCGAAAGCTGCCCCCTAAAAGCTCGCCTGGTGGCGTAAGTTAAGATTACGAACGGTGGCGGCGGCGACGTATTATTCATAATTACACCTGCTGATTACATGCTGCTTACGAGCATAAGTTTAACCTAATTAAGGTGATCGCCCCGCATGCGATTACGGCTATTAGCGTTGCGCGAAAATTAATAAATCGTTTTGATAAAATCTCGTCTAGAATTAAAAATAATAATAGTTTTAAATTAAAATAAACTAGCACTACAAATTAATATAAAAATGAATTAAAAAATCAAATTTGAATATTTTTGTAGCTACTGTTTGCACAAAATGTTATTCGTTAACATCGGCAAAACCGTACATAGAAATGGCAATAAAATAGTTTTATTTTAAACGTATATAATAAAGAAGGGACTCGTTCATAATTGGTTAAAACGAATAAATTTAAATCAGAGGTCACGGGTTCAATCTCGCTTCGCGCATACGGTTGACAAGCAGTAGTGACATCAGTTTTCACTTGGAAATATAGATAGCTTTATGTAGTGAAAACAGCCTTCATCCGGCATTGCTGCATCAATAAGTATTTGCCCTATTACAGAAATTGTAATAATAACAATTCATCACAAAGAGATGAGACCACAGTTTTGGTTGCCATATGTAGAACCGACTAATATTAACTCAAATTAGTACAAGAGCTTATAGAACTTTTTAGTTCTGATTGCAGTTCAAAAATAATAATAAAAAAATATGTATAATACGTATATTAACTTCCCGTAGGATAAGCTATTGTAATCGTCCAAAAATCGAAAATCAAAATTTTTGCATTTCTCGATGTTTTGAAGGTTTCTTAACATTTTGGCATACCTCTGAAAAAAATGGATGTGTGTGTATGTGTATGTATTTATGGAAACAATTTTTCGGTCACGTTTTCGGGCGCACGGATCAACCGATTTGAATGGTTCAAAAAACATTCGATTTCTATTGATAGGAAGATGTGCTGATTAGTTTTTGGTAAAGAGTGCAGAAAATAGAAATCGAGTTTTTGAGAGAACGGAGCATCCGATTTGAATGATCTAAAAAACATTCGATTAGTAATGAATGGGAGAAGTAGTTATTAGTTTTTAGCAAAGGCAGGCCCAACCATGTGCAAAAAATAGCAGTTTTTGAGGGAAATCAGCATCCGATTTAAATGATTCAAAGCACTTTCTGCTTGTTTTAACAAAATAATTAATTTTGGATAAAAAAAATTGTCGCAAATTTTTTTTTCAGAAATTTTTTTTTTGCGAAAATAATTCAGATTTTATTTTTAATTCTGACTAAAGTTCTAATATACTTTAAACAAATAATTTCAACTTTGCAATTTAGTTCATATAATTCTTATAAATATTAGACAATGTTACAATATTTATAATAATCTATTTGAAAACATTTAATATTCTCCGAACATTTTGTTATGGTACGGGAAGTACCAGCAATTTGCCTTAAGGCACGATGTCATACACCCTACTAGTTTAAATTTATTTTAGTTGTCTACTTAGTACTCGTGAGGAACTTCACAACTATGTTCTTGATATATTTGATACAGGTCATATTCATTGAAATGTACTAAAGATTGTGTTCTTAATATTTATGATTTTCAAAAATGTAATTATAACATAACTAATACATTATGGATTTTTTGATAAATAAATATTTTAAGAGCCGAAGTCAACAATCAAAGATTTCTTCTGAATCATTGTGTCAGATGCGTACTTTGAATATTTAATTACGAAGTCCCAGCAAATCGCCTTAAGGCACGGTGCCATACACCACTAGTTTTATGTTTGAATTATTATCGAATTCGTACTATTAGTTTTCGTATAGTAATCTTATGTTTTACCAAGCATTTCAAATTAACTCTCAAATGATTTACGTAAATTGTTTCAAAGTTATTTAACTAATTTCATACGAAAACTATTTCGCTCACTGGCAATTCGATAACTGAAACTAATGCTTGCAACGCGTAAATCCTTGAATATCATCGTGTTTCTATTTGCCTGGGCTCGGTTGCATATATTAGCCTTCAACTGACTTGAGGCGTTTTAGCAAATGTCAGGGCATTACCTGGAGCGATCATAGATTGCGAACGCGGCCAGTTGGTTGATTAGATAATAATATACCTGGTTGCGCTTTAATTTGATTCGATTTTGATAATATCCATAACTCAAAATTCGCCTGCATTTCTACAACACGCCTTCCAACAATGGATGAACACAAAGTCATGCCAAGGGGTATGTATTGATGGTAGTAAGCTGGTCGGGTGGTTAATGATATGGTTGCGGTAGAAGAGACCTTACGTGTCGCTCGAAAGTACATTATATATTAATGCATTACTGACAAAGAAACTACGTCTTATTTTTGAAATGCAAATTAGAGTAATTGCGGTTGCTCTATTTTAATAAAAAATACCAAGAATTCATATACCTATAGCGAAATATGAATGGATTGCTGCGGAAAAACTATACAATTGAAGGTTTTGATCTATTTTTTAGAAAGTAACACAAGCTAAGAGTAAAATTTTTGATATTGTTTATTCATACGTCTCATTGCTAGATATTTGTAATAATCTTTTAAATTATTGAAAATATTTAACTACTAGCTTTACAAGGGTGCGACACTTTATCACCCCGTTGGTGTTGGAAGGGCATATGTAATGTTTGTCTCGTGACTTTCAGGCGGCTTTTAGCCTTGACACAAACAGAAGACAGATATTTAAAGGTAAAGTCTGTTTTGAAATAAATGTACCTGAATAAGTATATAACTTAAATGAATGTAATATAATTATTTTCCTGATGTGTGTGCTAAAAATATATTTTAAATAAAACCTTGTATTGTCAAACCTCTGTATGGTCATATTTTCCTATATCCTTTTCAAAATTTTCTAACAATTTCTATCATTATTCTATTTTGACTAAAATATTACTTTATATCATATTCAATACTTTATATTCACATAAATTAACACTTGAGAAAGCACATAATGTTTTTGTCTTAACTTATTACAATCAAACAGTCAATATCCTACAACTTTGCATATAATAATTTAATTATCAACAGGTTGAATACGAATCAAAATAGTTTAACTTTGAAAATATATTTTTTACTTCCCGAAGGAGAAGTTTGTTTTCATCAAAAAATCCGATTCGCTAATTTTATGTTTTCTCGACGTTTCAAGCCATTCTAATTCGAATGAGGCCAAATTTGGAAAAAGTATGTGTGTGTGTATGTATGTGAACAGATTTTTGTTTATTTGTAAATAGGTGAAAAGTGAAAAAAAATTCGTCTACGTTTTAGGCCGCAATTCTGAATCGATTATGAAAATTCAAAAACCGTTCGAAAGATATTGGTTGCGAATCGTGCTGATTAGTTTTTAGTAGAGATCGGCCGTACCGTTTTCTTGTAATAAAGTGTTAAAAAAATTTTTTTCGACGATTTTTATTATTTTTTTGGCGGTAGATACCATAGTCTACTAGATCATACTAAAATATTTTTGAGATTTGAAAATTCGTCAAAGTTTGCAAAAATTGGTATCGTTTTTTGGCATTTGTCAAAATTGGACCATTCATCGATGTTTTCTCAAAAACGCCTGAACCGATTTCAGTGATTTAAAAGCCATTTGATGTATCTCGATGAGGACTATCGTTTGTCAGTTTTGTTTGACGATCTGCTAAGCCGCACTATTTAAATTGGAAGATTTTTTTCTGCAAAAAATATATAAGAAAACGTTAATTTAAAATAGCTGGCCTCTTTTAGAACCAAAATATATTATAATCGAAATGAAATTGATAATAGTTTTTTATGTCTTTTTTAGAAACAAATGCTTCTACTTTAAATGGTTCAACCTGTATTGATTAAGAACCTTTATGTAGCATTAATATTTTATAAATATACATTAGAACTTTTAAAAAAAGCTGTATTTTGCATGTAAATTTTGTGTGCAGACTGTAGAGTAAACATTTGCACAAAAATAATGATATACCATATGCAAATTGGAAAAACGATTTATCAGAATCGAATAAAATTAGTACATATTCATAGTATATGCAATTGTAGTTTACACAATTTATTACACTAACTAATAAAAGATTACATGAAATTATAAAGAACTTCCGAGATCAAATCAAAACCGATCAATCATGCTTCTATTATGTTAATCGTCAAAACGATTTCAGCCGTTAATTTACACTAATGTTTGCATATAATGGATTAATATCAACCTATTACATCCTGAGGCGAAGTAAAACATTTTTATATAAATACAATTACGTGATATCACCGACTTCCTATTTCCGTAGCCGGCGAGTAGTTCGAAATGGGTAATGGGTTCGTGTATTGAAAATAGTGGGAATAAAGATAAATATGCTCGATAAAACGCTTTTTACTCACAAAAACAACCATTATGTGGAAACTTCATGGATGCATTTCATGTTTGTGATGTATTTATTTACTTGAAGTAGCATGTTTTGTTAGATGTAGATACTACGGTTCATCTGCTGCACAAATATCGTTGACGGGTAGTATATTGATTTTAGACCATTATCGGTTTGAAAAATAAAATATGTATCAATGTAATAGTAAATAATATGTAGTTTGTTTTATTTTTAAGTTCTATCAATTTCAAGTTCTATTTTAAGTTTTATAGATGAATTCAAATTTCATTTTATGTGAATTTTGAATCTCTAACGCTTTGTATGACAGTAGTTCATTCAGTCGAAATTAATTCTATAATTTTTAATCTAAAAATATTCGGTTGTATTCGATTTTTTTTAATTCTGGAAACAATTTCAGCACCAGTTTTGAATAAAGTTGTGACATGACTAGAATAAATTTTGTAATAATTTTTGTTTAATAATATCGTAATTATTTCAAAAATATAAAAATATTTTGAGACATTTCTTTCTATAAATTATTTCAAACAATATTGTTGATGGTTCCCTTTTAATTCTCAACCAATTTTGGTTAAGCTCTAAACTTTATTTATATGCTTATTAAGGGAAAAGAAATAAAAATTTTCAAACACGATTTGCTGAAGTTGAATATAATTAAAGTGTGTCATGTGAAATATAATGAATATCAATATATAATTCTTTTTCTTGAAAAGCATACTGAATAAAAAACTAAATAGCAAAAACTTAACTATTAAATGAAGAACAAAAATAAAAGCAACATTTAAATAAATACCAAATTATATTTACATAAAGAAAACTTGAAACAAAATTTATAATAAATATTTACAATTTGTTCATAAATAATAATGCCAATGCTTATTGAAAAAATAAATTATACTTATAACCTACATAACATCAAATATAATGAAATTAAAACATAATAATTAAATGAATTCATAATGTACATAAAAACGCTTAAAACTTATAAAATAAATAGAAATAATATTAAAATTATAACACTAACAGTCAATTATACTGATACTCAACAAATAGCTTTATTTATAAAAATAATCTAAATATATAAATGCAGCTTTTAGGTATCAGTTTCAGTTGTTGAACAATTCTGGAATTAGTTTACGTCAGCCTTTTAATTTTAATTGTAATATCAAAGAAAAATGTGATATCATTTTTGCACTAAATCGTTCAACAACAGTTAAATATTAAAATAAAATATTATTATTAAAAAAGTCAACTTAAAGATATCTTTGGATAAATCGACTGGCCAATATTTAAAAAAAACTATAATTACAATATTTACAAGCGTATTTCAGTAACAACGTTTTTTATAATAATGTCTCTATTTTTGGTATAATCTCTAAATTATATTATGACTGGCCATTTATCAAACGTTTATAGCTATATAAATAATATGATTTCCAAATTTAACAATAATAAATAATATATAATATGAATTTAGAATTTAAACTAGATATATAATACATATATTATAAAAGTGTTTATTTCCCCTTGAATATAGCATTAGGTTTGCACACTTCTCAATTTGCCTGTTGTGGGTAATTTGTTCCTGATTTAAATTGGTAATATTTTGAATTACATTTTACTTAATAGCGTGTTGTAAATTAATTTTGGTACTGAAATAGAACCTGCAGTTACATGCAAATTGATTAAGTACAAATTGCGTTATGTTAAACAAATAAAAATTGGAAACAATAAGTAATAAGTAGATATTTATTTTCAGGAACATAATTGATTCAATTAAAAACCGGTATGTTGTTTACTTGGTGACTATTGCATTTTATACTATTGTATTTTATTTTTAATAATTATTTGATATAAAATTATTTAAGTGAGTTGAGAGGTATTCATAAGTCGAGGGTCCACTGAGAGAGTATTAGAAACTGCTATATATCACTATAAGCTAAATCTTACTAACTAAATTATACATATGTCGAAATTCTCACCAATTGAACATTCTGTATAATTAAGACTAGTGATAGAACCCGACATATAGTAGGTCAAAGCAGTATAAGCGTAAGCAAAACTTTGACGAGAAAGCTGTATTGAATAATTTGGTTTAAAAGTCCATTTATTTGTTAAAACTATAGTGCTGTCTGTTGAAACTTTGTATGTGGTCAACAGAAATATTGATGATTTACGAACCTAATATATAAATACTATTTGGTACGCATTGGTAATTTGAGGAATGTATTCACTATATTGATCATCCAATTTAGTGGTGGATTAGAAAACGTTCGGATGACGGGTTTTTATTCATTTTAAATCGAATCCTATAAAATAAATTAAACTATGACACCATTACCGACCTCTTTGCTAAAGGTGACTTGAGGTAAGTGCAGTCTGCTTCGCCTGCTGTAGTCGACACTAACAGCGGTGGCAGCAGAACAGGCGGTGCTTGACCTGGGTGGCTGAGGTAACGGAGCAGGAGGACAACTAGATGCCGCAGCCGCCGTTGTGATAGTTTTTTCTTCCTTTTTATATTTGGACTCTTCGCGCAAAATGGATTGTGGTTGATAAGTAGTTGAAGTGCCATTCTGTTGACACGATTGCTGGGTAGTTTGACCCCTTCGAAAAACTTCCAGAGTCAATTCAGAACCTTGAGCTCGAATTAATTCGAGCACTTTGGCTTCAGGTGATGCTACTACGTTGTGTTTGTCGACAAATACTACTCTATCTCCTGTACGTAGACCAGCCTTGTCGGCAGCTCGTCCCGGTTCGACGCGCTCCACTCTGGGGGGTCGCGTCCAGAGGATAGAAAACCCGAAACCAGTGTCATCATCTGACTTTGTCAATCTGTAAAAAACAAAATTTATTAATATTTAGCTTATAATATATGAGTATATTAAATGTACGATTTATGACTATAAACATGTTGATACAAAAATATGAATATAAATTTTATAGAATCTTATAGATACATACTTTTTCGTCGTTGTGAAAGGTGTCCTGCCAGTCCTATTCCCACTAGCTTTACGCTGCACTGCGACCTGAATAGCATCTGGTCCTTCAATTGGATCAAGTTCTAGGTACCGTAAAAACAATAAGTCATCTTCAGGAGCTATTTGTGATTGGTTTGAGTTTTGTTGATTATTATTTTGTTGGTTGTGATTTTGTTGCTGGTTGTGGTTTTGCGTTTGATTATTTGTTTGGTTTTGTTGGGCCTGCTGTTGTCTTCTGGCCCAGTCGCCCAAAGTGTCCACATTGGACTCCCTGTCGGCCATGATTTTTATCAACGTGGTCTCTGTCCCCTCACGCGGGAACTGCGGTTGGTCGGAGGGATTTGGGTTTGTCTCTGGTTGTGTCGTTGCTTGAATTGGCGGTTGCTGGTCGACTTGGATAGGGACGTTTTGAGTGCGGCCCGTGGTTTGGGAGAGAAGGCGATAGGATCCACTGATGTCCTGGAAATAATAGAAAAAATATTGAAAAAAAATTGAAGATATATATTATTCTTGTACCTACTTCAAATTATAGAAGTGAGTGCTCTAATCTTTTAGAGCAAGGACGTTTTCATATTTTGATATTTTACCTTCTCTAAAATAATTTATTTCCTTATTATATAAATAATACATATTTAAGTGATAATTTTCAAAGGCTCTACGTTTTCTGATAGTATTAAACATAAATGCTATTCAAGCTATGTGAATTGTATTACAAACAGTACTACCTACGTCGCAATAGAAATTAATTGATTCGCGCTCGCAATAGCTATTTCGAATGGATTCAATATTACTAATTTCACCTGGCTATTTACTGAATTGTGTACAAAGTACATATACGATCAGATGCTAATTTTACACCAAGGATATATCGCGAATACAGCGTTTTGCTAAAAGGCGAAGGATATTAATTAAGTATACGAAAGTCCTTTGTAGGAAACGGTCCGAGCATGAACATGCCTCGGGGGTCTTAGATGTTATCGAGTTAACGCTTACTTAAGTTTTCCTTGTTCGTCTTAAATAATAATTTTGAACGAGTAAATACATATTTAATGATATGCATATAGCTACGTCTACGCATAGGGTGTATTGAGCCTTATGAGCGTTAATTGCCAGTATTCGTAATGGGGCTTAATATAGTTTAAGTGTAGTTATGAATTATTAAAGTTTAATTTTAGCTGTTAACGAATGGCACATATTAAATACATTATTAATTATTACAATTATTTTGCGATAGTTCAGATTTAATAGAGAGTTACTATGAGGATATACACTATAGAAACCGGTACTAATAATACTAGTAGAAACGTTGCTTTATTAAGGAAGACTAACGATGTGATCTGTTGGCCCGTTGCCAGATAATCAAAAATAGAAAGGGCAAAAACTTTCATCTATAGGGTATCATACGACATTTTTCAGTAAGTACTATAAAGCACATAATCGTGAAAGTAAAAGCAAAAATGTAATAATTTAATCTTCAAAACAAAATACCTAAAAATTGTTTAATAAATTAATTTATTATGTACTTGTTTATTAATAATAGACATTTTTCTTGATGATCTCAATAAAAGTATGAAAGCTTATTCTATATTACACATAAAAAATAACATATGGGGTCTTTTTAATATTATTATTCCAGTCAGCAATACAGTCAAATGTTGAAACAAAAGCTTCAAATTTTTTTTCTATCTTTATCTATTCTTTCTTCAAGACTAAGTAATCGGTTAATTTAGTTTCCGTATTTAGTTTTCTGTAGAAAATACTAAAAATAAAATAATATACTAAATGAAATATTATAAAATTATAATTATGTCACTGGTCTAATAATGATTTATAGTGTCACTGGTCTTAAAATGGCCTAATGACTTGTCTTTTGCTTAAATATATATCCAGCATTTTAATAATTTAATTTTAATTACATTGGATATATTCATACATCTTTCTTAACTTGGATATATTCATACATCTTTCTTAAAACGCTGATACGGGCTTTTTACGACTAAGTATTTCACGTTAAAATATTGCTCGCATGCTCCATAAAATATATATCTACGATATACCAGGCAACAACATATGCTACGCCGATTATTAATTTCAAGTACTGCCAAGATTTTGGTAAAGACAGGCACTTTTTTGACCAAGTATCTCTTCTTCTTGTTGAACATTTTGATAACTACTTCAGAATTCAAAGTACGGAGCAAGTTTTCATTGCAATGAATAAAATATACTGTTGGCAAACGAATTGAACCTCAGCCAAACCACGCGAGAGCCGTCTCCACATATTTTGTTCGTGTGAAGTTTATTTATCGACTAAATATATGTTATAAACATAGAAAAATATCCTGCGTATATCGAAACAATGAAACTCGAAACTGTAATATATCTGATCGAAAGTTCTTGTTTCTAACGAAGTTTGGATAATACAAATTTCGAACTTTGAACAAACGTAATTATTAAGTAAAGTATGTTGGAAATATGTTTCCGCATATTGACGTTTTGCAATAAAGCCGCTTGGTTGAAAATTAGTTTTGTTCTTTTACAAGTTGGTTAAAGTTTTATACTAGAACTAGTTAGTTGGATCGATAGTTTTTGTACATAAATTAATAACGCTGCGATTGTTTCATAAAATCGGATAAATTAAAGTACCACTTCATAAAATGTATAAAAAATAATAAATAGTAGAAGATCTGTTATGTCTTTATGATTATATATGTTAATCATATTTTTTTTTAATATTAACTTAATAATTAATCTTTTTTGTATTATTTTGAGAACATTGATGAATAAAATATTAGGATTTGAATACAAAGAATACAATTAAAATTTAGGACATAAAAACAAGTATACTTATATTCAAATTTTCTTTTCTAGTAGAAACAAATTATGTTAGTGAAATATTTTACTGAGCTTTCTACGCTCTCCGTGTAATTTTTAAACGGAAGAAGTATTGATTGACTGATATGAATAATCTTTCATATATATAAAATTTTGACAGTATTACTTTTATTATAGATAATTGAAATAATGTTAAATTAATTTAAAAAAGATATTCACTTAAAATAGAGTTGAAATCGTTATATTGCACCATCCACTCCTATTCGGCACAGTGGTCGCAAAAAATTGTAAGCCCTGGAGATTGTCTTCGTGATTAATATAACTGTCTGAATATAAAATATCGGTCATCGTATACATTAAATTTATTACTACCCGCTCAATAAAGCAATTTTAATGCAATTTTATATTAAAAATTAGTGATTTTTTCTTCTCTATTCGATTTATCACAATAATGCAATTACAATACTCATAAATAAATGAAATAATTGGAACATAAATGAATATAATTGAATATATGGATCGTAAGAAAATTACATTAGGTGAAATTTGTATCGTTTTTATTGGAGAACAAAAATTGCCAAAAAGAGGTAAAACGAGGATGACTTCCATTGGAAGAACATGATAATTTAGATTTAGATAAAAGATATAAAAAAACAATATTTCATAATGTTGTGGCGTTTCATACAGTATTAAAAATATTTATGAATATGATTATATGGATTTTAGTAAAAACCAAACATGTACAAATATTTTAGATAGTTATATTCAATTCGACAAATTGATTCGGTGCTACTGAATTACTTATATGTATATAAGTATATATATATATATATATAATTGAATCTCTTATATATTATTTAGAATTTGCTATCCTCTTTAAATCTGCAGTAGGGCAATAGTTTAAAGACGTGCCAAACGCTTCGAAGACTTATATAATTTAGGAGCCATCAGACCGTAGAACGAATCGATATCAGGTGTCTGAAATATGTGTTGGCGAGTTGTCTTCCCTACTCGATAAAATACATCACTACATTTCTACAATCCTTCCTTATTTAGTTTTGCTTGTATTACGCTTTTAATTGTAAATAATGCATTAGAGATGTGAATTATATATTCAATATTTAATCATTTTATTCTAGCTCAAATAATTCTAAAGTAATTTTTCTAATTATTTAGGATAAAAACTGTGAACTCACCTTTTTAACCGCATTTTTTACAGAGAAGGACATACATCCTAAGAAGTCACTGCGTCTGTAACAAAAAAAAAGTTATTAGACATGAAGTTTAATAATTGAAGATTTTTTAAGGCATTTACATATTTAAATGTTGAGATCTATATGCATCATGATCAGCTAATAAAATATTTTCGAACTAAAACATATATATTTTATGAAATCACAAAATTTGGAATTTCGATAAATTATAACTAGATTTCTATTTGATCAGTGTGTTTAAGTTATATATTGTGCTTACAGCCCCTACTTAAACTAGCAAATTGGCGTGATAATTTATAACTATTTGCATTCATTTATGATATCTGAAGTCGCCATTCAAAGCTATTACATAAATTAACCTTTTCTAAACATAACCTTTATACTAAATACAATTTAAATAAAAAGTGCTAATTAATTATCTAAGTGCTGAAATTAAGTATCTATTACATTTTAAATCGACGTATTATTTTTAATCCCTTCTTATTTCAACGTATAATTCTTATAGTTTTTACAAGCTCTTGGTTTTGATGGAACTTCATGCAGTCATTCTAGATACATTATATAAAGTATTGATACCACATATGTATCAGTCTTTTAATTTGGATTACAATTGTCGATTTATGAAAGATCTCGCTTGATTCATTGATTTGTTTCAATCGAATTAACCGAAATCTTGTAAATTTTACAAATTCATAAAACATCCAACACTTCACATAATATATATAAGCAATCAGAGGCGGCAGGTATAACGTGCGACAAACATTAATTTTCCATGTCATATTTTGGATATATTGGATACATTGTTCATTGGCAAGGTTCATTTTGGGTTGACAAACATTCCCAAAAACATCGAGACAAACATGGAGAGAGTTCGAAGACTCACTGTTGGCCGCCTTGTTGATGTTCATGTTGACGGCGTCAGGCCGTTTCGCGTTGGTTTTGTTGATGTTGAATCTGCTTTCGCTGCTGTTGCTGTTGAAATTCCCGCAGCTCCGTTCGCTCGACGATCAGCTCGTCGTGTTCCTGACGCCGCTGACAGTGTTTGTGCGAACAGTGCTGCGCGCTTTCGCAGTAAAAACTGTCCGGTCTTGTTCGACAAATTCCTGCAACCGTCTGCGACACGAAAGACATCGCACGTACGGAACGGACGCGGGCAGCAAATTTGGCACAACGCCGTTAAAAATTATATATTGTCCTTTATCTGCTTCTTCAAATTGCCTACAATATGCCTAACTTTTTTTTGCAAATAAAGTTTTCTATGCACAAGTCCAAAATCTATATATTTGCGATTTTGTATGTACAAACAATATTCTAAATTACTGCAATGATTTTTGATTCAGCTACAATGTTAAACAAACAATTTAACATGTAAGTGTACGTAAATATCCTAAACACATATCTAATTTATCCCAGTTACCATATACCATTTATATTTTCAATATCCAGCGAGTATCAAAACAGCACAACAAAAATATTTATGGAATAGGGTTCAATTTACTTCTAAATTAAAAATTTTGCACAAAATTAATTGGCGATTAATCACAAGTAAGATATTTTTTTTCAAATCTGTAATATTTGTTGTGCTATCTCCTCGATTTTTATATTCAAATTATCACAATGTGTGTCGCATGTTTACAAGTAAATCTACATTTTCAATGAATCAAAAGTACCTTTTATTAATGTCAACATTTCGAGAAATACATCACCAGAACTTCCTAATCGCGACTGCTGTGTAAAACTAAAGCGACACTCAACCGACCGACTCAAACCAAAAAACTGACACTGTCACTGGAAAATCCTTTGTGATTTGTCACATATTCGATAGCGGTTTGCGCACTATACGAGGATGTCCGTATCCCGATACTTTCGCAACGAAAACCAAACACATTGCAGAAGATTTGAACACGTAGCCGAAACGTCTGTGCAACACTAACTCCGAACTCGTACACCACGCAAACTACGTCATGACGTCCCGTTAACCCAGATATTGGATTCGCACAGAAAAAAGGAAACAACAAAATGTATCTAATTGTCACATCGAAAAACTGCACCTGTGTGAACTATACGAGTTAATAGTTTTTGGCACTTTATGGAAAATTCATATTTTGAAAAAATGTTGGTACTGAAATTTATTTACTTGTACTAGTTATCTAAATAATTTATTATAATAATTTATTTATATTAACAATTATTACAACCGTTAAATAATTTTCTTCTCAATTTTGTCCGATTGCACATATAAACTTACTTAAAAAAACATAAAAAAATCAAATAAAAATAAAATTATCACACGAGTTCATATATGTTTTAATTGCACTGCCTAAAAGTTAACACCGAAAATATTCGTATTTTTTTCAATTCACGAGATTTTTTAATAATTTCGTTTGTCCGCGCTTTTCCGGACCCGTGTTAGCGTCGCGCCGGTCTATCCGGGAGTCTGCAAGGGTGCCGAACGCACGCATCGATCCACGTGACCCCCTCCCACGTAGCGCGAAGATCCGAAGGGGAGCCGTAGCACACAGTAGCCGCTACGGCTACGTCATACCAGTGCTCTCTTTTAGCACTGTAACGACGGTGCCGGATGATATTTGAATTGATAATATGACAATTTTAGCTAGAATATTTTTAACCCTCCGTCGGTCGTATATTTTTTCACCTTCTGGTCTGGCTGGACCACCATTCATTTTACATGCATTTATATGGGATAAATGAGTTTTTGGTGTCTTATATATTAACGATTATTAGTAGTAAATATTTATAGTTTAGATTTTTTCTTTTTTTACTGTCTTTTGCATGCGTTGAGCATTTTCATAATAAAAAAAATTATATATTATATTATATTATATCAAAAAATGAAAGAATATAAAAAAATCGTTGCTTTTTCATTATTTATATTTTTCTGTTTTATATCAATGAAAAACAATATTTATTCGTTTTCGGATCCTTCAAAATAAATGTGAAACTCAAATGAAAACGAAATGAGGTGCGTCGCTTTTGAAATGAATTCAAGTTGAACATATATTTTCACCACAGGTTTGCCAAAAA
This sequence comes from Ctenocephalides felis, assembly GCF_003426905.1. Classification (NCBI taxonomy): domain Eukaryota; kingdom Metazoa; phylum Arthropoda; class Insecta; order Siphonaptera; family Pulicidae; genus Ctenocephalides; species Ctenocephalides felis. Next base: position 36,981,236 of record NW_020539725.1, on the reverse strand, counting down.
AAATTTCAAACGCAGTACTGGTAGAAAAATTGTTGATAATGTGCGCATCACTCATCCGATTTTCAGTGTTTGCGAAGACCAATGAGTTTGGTAGGTTATCAAGAAACTCTCGTCGTGATAATACTAACATTGTTACAACAAATAGCAAAGAATATATAAAATGCAGTTTGAATAGAAAATACCAGAAAAAAGACAGAATACTGGTTTACATATATCAACAAGCGTATATTTCATACAAAATGTATGGGTGGTTTAGACAGACCACTCCGACTGTTCGAAGTATAAAAAAGTTAATATCCTTATAATTATCCTTCTGTACATTTTTTCCTCCTGATTTTTTCATTGATCGACAGCTTATGAAATTTTAGGAAAAGTCAAGAAATTTCAAGTTGATAGGATTACTAGAAGTATTTTTTTTTAATTGAAGTCGAAAAAGGTCTGGCCAGACCACGCCGACCGACGGAGGGTTAAATGGTATTTAACTATTTATTGTTCAGAATTTATTAAACTTAAATTAACATATTCAAATAATTATTATTTTTTACAAAAATAACCTTACGTTTTTACAATTATTATACCTGTTAATAAAACGACTAACTGATTCTTCAAATATTTTTGTAATATTTTATCTTTTCCCGTGTTTATAAATTAGCTTGGCTAAGCATATTGCGTAAAGTAAAAGCTTAGTATTTAATGTGAATCATATATAATCTGACTACCCTTATAAAAGGTGTTTAATTAAATTTCGTATATCGCAACCAATTTAAAAATAAAATGACTGTCAATTTTTGTACTTTGCTGGAACTTCTACTGCCCCTGAATATGTTAATGTATTAAATTAGAGATTCAATAATTATAGTTTTAAATCAAGTCGGTTATTTTTTTGTAAAGTGTGAAAAGTCCTCTAGACTGAGAGTCGCACAGAGGGTAGCCAAAAGCGCGCAAACGCAAAACGAGTAGGAAATATATGTAGTTGACGATGTTTAGAAATAAAATATTTGTTTATTCTAGTTATCACTTTTAAAATATACAATAAATAAATAAAGTAGGCAGCCGTAGTTTATATTTTAGATAAAAATTCGTAGATGTGAAATATTGGGCAACTTGATCTAAATGCAGTGAAATTTTAATTTGAAAATTGTTAAATTCTTTTTATTCTTACTTTTTTACGTGCTTATAGATAATAAAATTTTGAATATTTACTTTGAATATTTATAAAAATTCAAATAAATACGAGTATGTACAAAGAAACATAGAGAATATTTCCGCTCATCATTTTGTTAAAAAATAATAAAAAATAATTATCATATAATATGATGTCTTAAATATCCGCATACGTATTAGAATTATTGATTCAAATATAATGCTTCTCGGGTTTCCTTATCTATTTCATATTTTCCTTATACATACTTATCCGTTCTATAATACACCTACTTATAAAAAACAGGCCATGTACTTTACATAACATATAAAAATAGAATAAGTATGTTCTGAACACATAAATATATATTTTTATTTGCTAAGTGCCATTTAGAATTGCTCGTTTAAAATATTTTTTATGAAGGCGCGCAAGCGTATATTTTGCCCAATTGATATTCGTTTTATACCGAATTTTGGTGTAACTTTGCGAGATAAAAAAAATTCGATATAATAATAAAATAGTTAAATAAAATTTTGTGTTATAAAATCAAAATTGGCTATTATATACTATTATATTTAGTATTATAGATAGTATTAGATAATATTATCATTATGCTATTTTACACTTGGTTTTCACCTGAATTCACCTGTGTTAACACAGTTAGCCACTTTTGGAATTCGCTGACCGTACACCCCGTAAAGTCCTGGCACGACTTTTATATGTATGAAGACGTAATTGTCAAAATGTCTCCCTGATGAAAACGTACCGAATCGTTTCAGTGTTCCAAAATAGCGCTCTAGTGGCTTTCACTGTTGAGAATATTAAACCAGAGTTGCCGAAATAGGGTTAAATTTTCACTGTGTCGTATTATAAAACACGGATAATGTCGGGGATCTTGGTAATTGAACGTACAAAAATATGTTGACAGCTTTCGATAAAAATTTGTTTATTATATAGTACTTCCAATTTTAATTGCATTTGATATTATTTAATTTTTATATAATGCTATTTATTCAAGCAGATGAAATAAAAACTGAACACAGATATGCGTATATATAACAAATATATGTGTACGCCAAAATCCTTTTACGATCGCGTCAACAACACTCGACTCAGTCATCCAAACACTTATTTAATGCTGAAAGCTCTCAAATTTTCGAGGGAGCAATAATACTGTTCTATTTATGCTCTTCAAATGCAATTCAGAAAGCATATATTACAATAGTTAATTTTCTCAAAAAATATAGATTTTAATGGCTTTCATATAATGATATCAGAAATTGACCAATGTAACTCTTATGTAAGTAACTATTTAAGATTTAATTTATTTTTCAACATAACCATCTATATTGAACCACACTCACAGCTTCTATAGATTAAAGTTTTATAATATTGAGAATACTTCTCCTTCATACTTCATATATAAATTTAATATCGTATTCACACATATCTTATCCCAGAGACTTCTATTTCTCGTTGTGCGATTTATATATGCGGTTTCCGACTTTTTCCAACATTGAATTGCATCAAGCTGCAATACATCATAGTGAAATAGAACGAGAGCAAATTTTAATATAAGAATACTCAAAATGGTTTCATGGTTCATGTCGCAAATCTGCACAACACATTGTGGCCGATAACGCTCAATGATCTTATTAAACGGATCTAATCCAATTATGTGGGACTTCACCCGTCCGGAGGGCCTATTCTGACTAATAGACAACGAAGCAAAAAACTTTACATGCGGTTAAATAATAAACCCCCAAAGCTATAAATCTGCAATAAACTGAGGACGTGGGATTGATACTTGGGAAGTACAAGAGTACATTTAACTCATATGGCTACTAATCATAAGACTTCAATATCTATTGCAAATAAAGTACTCATTCGTGATTTTATTTGTTATATCTGTGATAAATGCTAAAATTGCTGTTTAACTAAAATAACGCTCTTACAAACTAAGTTTATTGCAAAAAGTGATTGAAAATAAAAAAAAATAATATCAGTGCAATTTTTGTTTTTTTAATGTGCATTTTATATGCTCTGATTTATTGCGTTGATGTAAATATAATATATAGGAGAAGTAAATCTTAATTAAAATAATCTGCATCATTCAACAAAACAAACAACAAAAAATCCAATACTAATAGTACGTCCTCCTGACCTACTAGCAGGAAATCATTACCTGATAATGCATGTTATTATAGCGCAGAACAGTGTTTCATAAAAAGGCTTAGTAATAAAATCGATGATTATGAGCTTTTCTTAATTTTTTATAGATGACACATTGACTAAAAAAATAGTTTCTACTTGTATTTCTTTTTTATGGATCTATGAGTACAAATAAATAATAAAACAAAATTGATTGATTGACTTGACTTGAATTGCTTGACTACATTTTTCTGTTAATTCGAAGAGCAAATGACGTATTACACATTAACCTTTGCAAATATTACAAATAATTGTATTTATATTTCTGACGTCTATCAAGTTTATACTATGAATTATTTATGTGGTAATGGTTTGCTAGCAATTTGATTCCTATGTTTAAAGATAGAATTATATGTTCAGTAATTTGCGTACACTATTAAACTCTTTTATATGATTTTTTTAAAATTCGAACCATTTTCTGTTTTGTGATCATTATATAACAATATATATAACTGTAACAAATGTAGCTGAATGTACTTTGTATAGCTTGCTATGAATAATAAATAAAAAAAAAAAAATTATATAACAATAATAGCAACAAATAATAGAATGAGTTATTTTTAATAATTTTGTAAGAAGTACAATTATTCAGAAAATAAATCTTGATTTTATAAACTTCGACCTACGTTTATAACTAGATAGTTCTCAACTTCGACATATTTGGAATATAAACATGAAAACAATTGTACCTACTGGCTTCGAAATTTATGCGATATTAGTAAAAATTTTATATATTTGATAATTGTAATTTTTAGAATTATTCAAAGAATATTTGGTATTATTTTTTCTTACACCATAGGGACACCATAGGGACAATTATTTACCTCGCCATCCCCCTTGCCAGCAAAAGTAAGCAAAGCTCTTACCCCCTACCCCCATGCCTACGTAAACATTTTGCAATTAATGTAAAAAAATAAAAATACTACCTATGACGTAATCATCATCCAGACTCCCCTGCCCCCCCCCCCCATGTCAACCCAAAATAAGCAAATCAACAACCACCCAGTCCCCCTATAGTGCTTACGTAATACTTGAACGGCCCCATACTTGAAAAATAAAATAAAATTTACAGGGGCTGTAAAACCAATTTGAGCTTCTGTTACAATATAATTTTTTTCAAGAATTCAAGTGTAAATCACGTATTTTGTAGTTTTACATAAATTTGAGTACATAAGAATTTTTTTATCATTTCTTACCTATATCTCCTATCCCTATGCCACACGGCTATCTGCAGCCGCCTATTCGCATCCGATTCCCGGTCGGCCGGCGATAGAGGAAACCTGAATCGGCGGTCGAACAGCGGCCTAGTCGAGTCTCTATGCACGGCCGTGCGCTGGAACGGGGTGCCGTCACTGCCGCCCGGAACTAAAGCCACCTGCGCGGAATAATGGATAATACTGTAGTATCTGGATAATTGAATTAGTTTACTACACCAGACTCGTTATAATGGCAAAAGAATATTGAATACTCGACTGGGTTATCATAGAAAATGAATAATGAATTTGGAACTTTTCTATGGGTTTGCTCAGAAATGGATTTTATACCGACTGAGATAGTAGTGGGTTTTTACATTGATATCATAAAACTTGAAATTATATCAATTACTTAAGCTATATTTTGTTATCTTCTATATATATAAAAATAAGTCGGGTTTTCCTTCCTGACGAAATAACTCCAGAACGCACGAAGCGATTTCAACAATTTTGCATTTGTTAGAAAGGTTACGGGCTCCGCAAGGTTTATAGCTAAAAAAATTAGTGGTACATGGCCTCGAGTAATAACATTAGTGAGATTTATTAGAATTATGTTTAGTTAAGTCAACGAGCAATTCTTGCCGCCAAGAATAATGATGTACACGCACTGAATTTAACTATTCAATCAAAAAATGCTGGCGATTTGGTGACATACCAATGATTCCGACTGGTCTTCCGTTTGACTTCAAACAATTGCAATTTCCAGTTCGCCTTGCGTTCGCAATGACAATTAACAAGTCGCAAGGCCAATCGCTTAGTGTTTGCGGGATAAACTTCAAATAGATTATTTAGAAAATCATTGTTTTTCACGTGGGCGGTTATACGTTGCACCATCCGCTTTGTTTGTGTTAACGTCAGACCAAAAAAACAAAAAATGTGGTTTACCAAAGAGCACTTCAATAAAACGGATAATTTGCAGATTCACTTTCATTTACTTAGAGAAGTTCAACTAAAAAACACTTCATTTTTGTAATCGAAATAAATTCATTACTGTTGTGCAATAAAATCAAATTTTTCCTTTTCAAATATAAAATAATCAAAAAATTTCTTCATCTTTCTCACGAAACCTTCTGATGGCGAAACGGAGTTCGTCGGGTTTGCTAGTTTAATCATATTGGTAATAAACATATATAAGATAAGGTTTGTGCAAAATTTTGGTCAATAGCAATTTTGCAAAAGTGTGCTGCTGTATCTCATATTAAGTGGCCAATTCTCTGGTACAATATACTGAAGCAATTGTTATCTTTACTATATACTGAAGTTAATAGTTAAATTTGTTCATATAAATTCACTGTAAATGCTGTCTAAACACTATGTATTTGCTATGCGATTAGGCATTTTATACATGAAACCTGACCTAGAAAACGCACAATGTTATCAAAAGTGCATATTTTTGATGCGTCATAATGAACCATACATAAAGTTAGATTTAGTGTGCAAAAGCCTGATCGCACAGCAAATATATAGCATTTTGAAAGCATTTACTGCAAATTTATATGAAGAAAGCCATAACAACGCTATGTTACGGTCTATTCTACCTCAGAATTGGCCCTAGAATTAATATTTTTTGTGCATAAAATTTACTTCACCTACGTAAATTGAATTGGTATGATGATATTAATAAAAATGTCTATATTCTAACAATGTCACATATATACTATACCGAAGCTCATCCCCTCGTTATCTGTTTGCTTCATTATTGTGTTACATAAATGAGTAGCTGCAATAAAATCGTTTTGCCGAAAATGTCGACTCATTACGCCAGTTTAACGGTCAATCAAGTGGATTAACGGCCTTGCGTCATTTAACTAGATTATGACAGTAAAACTTGGTTGCCACTGATGTGATTCGTGACGCTTTATGTCAGCGCGATTATGGCCAAAATCCCTTTGGGAACCACTTGCACATAACTGTTTTAAACTGATCGCAAGGGAGCATTTGGGAAAATCAAACATTTTTTTTTTATTTTATTTTTTTTTGTTACAATTTATTTTTGTTAATCAAGACTTTAATGTCTTATTTACAAAATTGATATGAGCAAAAAAAAAAAAATACAAAAAAAACAAAAAATGCAATACATTGAACATAAAATGAAAAAAGTTGAAATAAAAATTAAATTAAAACAGTAATACAAAAATAATAACATAAATGAACGATGACGTGATGATGTATGCCGCGTACTACGTCAGGACGCGTGCAGACATAGGCTAGGAGTTTGGTAGATCGGAAGGCCATTTCTTGCTCAATCTTCTTATCGGTCTCTGAATCGCTTGAATTGTAGGATTTGTATGCTGGATCAATTTGTTGTTGAAAGATGAACTTCTAATCTTGATCATTTCGTTGACTGTTGAGATTTTCAAATCCTTATGTAGGCAAAAATTCGAAATATACCAAAGGCGCATTAGTAAGGATACGCAGAATTTTATTCTGGCACCTTTGAATGATGATTATGTTAGATTTGCATGAGCAACCCCATAGTTCGATTCCATAAGTCCAAATGGGCACTATGATAGTTTTATACAAAAGTACCTTGTTATCGAGAGAGATTTCAGATTTCCTCCCAAAAAGCCAGTAAAAATCTTTTATTTTCAGTTGGATTTGTTTCTTTTTATATTCAATGTGCGTTCTCCATGTCAATTTCGAATCAATGTGCATGCCTAAATATTTAACAGAATTGCATAGTGGAATTATTGAATTGTTCATGATGATAGGTGGACTGTTGTGATGTTTTAGAGAAACAATTATGTGCTGAGATTTTTCGATATTGATTTTGATATTCCAATCTAAAAACCATTTTTCGAGACTAGATAAATAATTTTGTAACTGACAAGTTGCTGTTCTAATATCGGAATTGCATGAAATAATTGCTATGTCATCGGCGTAAGTGCATATGGTTAGATGATCATCTGTGGGCATATCGTTTGTGAAAAGAAGATAAAGTACAGGGCTTAGCACACTGCCCTGTGGTACCCCGCATTCTATATTTCTGATGGTCGAAGTCACATCTTTAATTTTGATTCTAAATTTTCTATTAAGCAAATATGAGCGTAAGATATTGAAGTAGTTTGGAAAAGTTGTTTTGATTTTATATAGGAGTCCTGAGTGCCAAACCTTATCGAAAGCCTGACTGACATCTAAGAATACGGCCACACTGTGTTCCTTTCTATTCATGGCTTCAAGAATACGAGACACCGTTCTGTTGCATTGTTGAATTGTAGAGTGATTTTTTCTGAAGCCAAACTGATGGTGAGGAATCCAACTATCATTCGGATGATCTTCTGACAATCTCTGCAACAAAAGTCTCTCTAAAATTTTCGATAATATCGATAAAAGACTGATAGGACGGTATGAACTAGCAGTGTGATGGTTTTTGTTTGGTTTAGCGATCATAATAATTTCTGCAGTCTTCCATGCTGTCGGCCAATAATTGTATTGAAGTATGGCGTTGAAAATATTTGTTATATATAAAATACCTTTTGTAGGCAATTCTTTTAACATCTTTGGAGTAATTTTATCCATACCCGGCGAAGATCTATTTTTTATCCTTTTTATTTCACATAAGACATCATTTGGTGAAAAATGTCCTAACGGTGTAGAATGTATGGGTTGATTTACGAAATTGTTAATTAAATTATTCTGGGAAATATTTCGAGCGCTAAAAATGCTACTTAGATGATCAGCAAATGCCTCCGCTTTTTCTTCGTTGCTTTTTGCCCAAATGAATCCGTTTTGGTTGGTTATTTTCAGAGGAGGATTTTGTTGTAGGGGTTTACTTTTGTTTCTGATTGGTTTCCATATGGAATTATCGTATCTATTTAGCTGCAATATATACGACCTGAATGTACAATTCTTCCATTCTTTCATTTTTTTCCTCAGCGTGTTATTGAGATGATTGAGCGATGTCTTATCCGTTGGTAGATGAGAATGTTGCCAGGTACGTCTTGCTCTTCGTTTCTGTGCAATTAGCTTCTTAATCTCTTGCGGAATTATTAGATTAGCATGTCTTGGAATAATGTCCGGGGTGATCTGCTTGGTTGTTTCACGTACAATCTCAGAAAAATAATCTATATTATTTTCTATATCAATAACGCTTGTAGGCCTAGATTTTGGAAATAATTTTGAATCAAGTATGGATTTGAATTGAATCCAGTTAGAAAGATTGTTGTGTAGAATATGATTGTTGATAACTGGAGCAGGAAATGTGCTAAACGTCACAAGTATTGGAGAATGATCTGAAGAGAGATCGTAACTAGATTCAACATTGAGATTTGAAAGATCAATACCTTTCACAATAAAAAAATCTAAAAGGTCTGGAACTTTAGTAGGGTCAGAAGGCCAATAAGTTGGACTGCAAGTTGAAATAAAGGAGAGATTATTTTGCCCTATGGCTGCATGAAGAATCTTTCCTTTGGCTGTAGTCAGTCTAGAACCCCAGGCAATATGTTTACAATTAAAGTCACCACCAATGATAAATTTATTACCTAATTGAGAGAAAAATGAAGAAAACTGAGCACAAGTAATTTTGAATCTTGGTGGACAATAAACAGCAGAAACACAAAAATTATATAAATTTGTTTCAACAGAAATTTGAGTTGCTTGTAGAAAATCATCAGAAATATTTGGTAGAACAAAATGCTTTATATTATTTTTGATTAATATAGCCGAACCGCCGCGAGCCCTGCCACTTGGGTGATTTGAATTATAAGTAGTGTAGTTATAAATTTTAAAGTAGTTTTTTTCAGTGAAGTGAGTTTCTGAGATTAATAAGATATCTATTAAGTTTAACTTTAAAAAACATTCTACTTCATTTTTGTGAGGTATTAAACCGTTGGCATTCCATTCAGCAATTTTAATTATTTTTGCCATTGCTTTTGTTGTTGACTAACGTGGATAACATATTTATTATTATGGTGTTCTGTTGCAAAAGCTGATTGAAGATATTTTTAAATTCTAAAATAAGTGTTGCTAGAGAATCAGAATCCGGATTTGAAGGTGAATGATTAGAAGCAGAGTAATTGTTTTTTGCAATGTCTGCATAGGATGAATTTTGAATTGTTGGATTTAAGGCCGGAGAAATGTTGTTTATTTTATTATTAGAATTAGAATTATTAGAATTATTAAAATTTTGGTTATTTGGATTTGGATTTATGACTGATTGATTTACTGGAGTTTTGTTTCTTTGTTCTTTAATTTTTTGGAAGTATGAGCAACCGCGATAATTAGCTGGATGAGCACCGTCGCAAAAATAACAACAAGCCGGAGCATTCGGATCTTTGGTACAAGCTATAGTATTATGATTGTCACCGCATTTTAGGCAAGCAAATGGTCTATTGCAGTATTTTTTGGTGTGATTAAAGAGTTGACAGCGAGTGCATTGTATAATGTTGTTGGACTTTCTCGGTGGTTCGACGCGTATTATGCAGTTGAATAATTTATAAATGTTATAAATATTTTTGTTATTTCTATTTGGTTCCAGATCAACAAAAAACATATTAAGAGGTTCTTTTGTTATTCTATGTCTAATATTTAGGATATTACGTACGACATGACCCTGTTTTAATAGTTCTAATTTAATTGCATCTGTGCTTGTTGAAAAGTGTACATTTCTAAGAACAACCCTATAAGCCTTCTCTTCTTTTAATTGATATGTATGATATACGGCATTAGTTTCTTTTAGATGTCTGGATAAAGTTCGAAAATGGTCGACAGAATTACATAGAATTTTAAATGTATTGTTAGCTAAACTTCTCAGGAAATATTGATCATGCGGAATTATTTCATTTAATTGATTAGACATATCATTAATATCGTCAACTCCGTAAATAAATATTGGAGGGGGCTTACTGACTGGGGCCGGTTTAACTAAGTTATCATCATTAGCTGTGTCTATTGTAGAAAGGGCCGAAAATCTGTTTTGAATTTTGACATCTATTCCTAATGGTTCAAATGAAGTTTTTCTTTTTTTGAAATTGACTACTTGCCATGAATTAGGAGGTTTCTTGACATCAGAATGTGGTTGAGTGAGGCTTGTAGATGCATTATTACTAGATGATATTACTTCCTGTCTTGAGTCAGAAACTGATTGAGTTGAACGCAGCGAGACCTTTTCCGATGTAAACATATTGGTCCGACCTTCTTCGCGAGGTATCTTGCTGTATTTGCTGGATCCAATAACGGTCTTTCGTAGTTTTGGGATTTCTGATGGTTTACTGACCGATTCCATATTCGCTTCTATATCTTGATTGAAATGTAAGACATTTTATTGATTCCACGAACGCACATTAGAGTCTCGATTATGTATGGTTTTTTGTAAGCAATTATTTAATTATCTGTACACTTTTGTAAGCTTTTCATGCAATTTTAATAAACCGTATAATTCCGAAAATCAAACATGAACGGTTTGTTATTTTGATAGTGGGATGAATTGATTCACTTGACGTGGTAATAACAATTTGGATACGAGGCATCAATTAAATACAGCTTAGATGCACCTTCGATTAAGTCAATAGTGCACGTTCTAATTTCACTAATCACAAACTTTATGAATTACCAAAATTGATTTGTTCAATTTCAAAAAGTTTAAAAATATTGCATTTGATAATAACATATTTGCAGACACATTTTAATTAAAAAAAATATTTATTTGAAAATACACCTTTTTAATATGTAACTATTATATCTGCATTATTTTTCATTATTAAATGTTTATTTAATGTTTTTTAAATTATTGAAATTTATCTACACCCTTTTTCAAAAATATTATATTATTGCAGTCGAATATACATTCAACATCTGAACCATTTCTCGAAAATAATAAGGTGATAGAAATGATTGATATTTTTCACATCATCGATTTCCCAGGGGTAATTTGTCAAGATGAACATGTATTGTTTTCATGTCACGGACAAAATAGAGAATTCTCGAACACATTTCTCATATGAGTGGACTCAACCTTGTTAATATTTTAGCATTCGAAGTGACTGAATTTTGTACGATTTATGAGACAAACTTATTTCAGAAAAATATTAATTCATAAATGAAATATATAAATAATACAATGCAATAATGTATTAAATGCTATTATAAGTAATTTCTGTCTATTACCAAAATATGTTTTCAATCACAGTTAGACCAAAAATTTAATGTTTTCAAAAAATAATAATTCTTTTCTTTTTTATTTTTAACTCCGATTCTCGGTATAAATTTGCACATGTGCATAGCAACAACTCTCATGAAAATTTGAAAAACCACGTATAATGTATCAATAAAGTTGTGAAGTTTCCGCATCGGAAAACTAGGAAAAATGTCGGAAAAAAATTCCAGAAAAGGATCTACAGAAAACGCCGATGCATTCGTGCGAAAGAAATTCAATGTGTGAAACAGACCGTGAAATATTTCGTCGAATGCTGAAGTAATACTGATTTTTTTTGATAAATTGAGACCAATTAGCTGAGATGATTAGATGTAGTAATATATATAGGATGTCCGTAAATTCAAATTATTTTTTAAGTTTAAAATTAATGTAATGCAGCAGTATTTTTGAAGATAGGTAAGAATTCGTTTGATAACATAATGATATATTTTCCTGTTTTTTAAAATGTGAAACTAAATAATTTGAATTAAAAATATATATAATTTTGTTTCATAATTTATTACAAGACCTTTTCTTATCAAAGTTGCAAAATTACTTTGAGATATTTTATGAATACTGTTCAGAATAATTCTAAAGCATTAATCCGAAAACATTCCACGAATGCCATTATGAACAGACTACGGGTTATTAAATCTAGCGTTATGAAAATTATTTATGAAGCTGAGCTGTATTATATGAAGAAGAGTATCGCATTAATTTCTAAGTAGCCGACAATGTCATTACGGACGACCGTAGTAGAAGAATACAATAGTCATAAACTGATATTCTTGAAGATAATATAAATTTCCTTCTTATTTCACTGTGCTATTTACAACAGCTATATGAAAGCTGCATTTTTCATGAAAATTACCCTTTTTCACATATGTATTGTTAACACGTTTGCGGACGTGAATGCTATAGCATTCATTTTCATTGTGATGCAGAATGACATGAATATAGGTAATGACTACCTGATTTTTAAATTAACCTAATCATTAAATTATGAGCTTTTACAATCACAAAATTAATAAATGACAAAAATAAAATTATAATTCAATTTTTTCCTATCAGGGTTGATCTGACTTGTTATTCATAGGAACTCATCATCATTGCAAGTGATTGTAATTTTAATTACAAAATAAATTGGAATAATTTCATATGAATATCATGATCAATCAGCGCTTTCATGGTGGTAAATTAGTAGAGCAAAAATTCATATTTTACTATTTATTCTGATATATTTTTCATTTCAATTTCAATTATTTTATTTCGAATTTCCAAGCAAAGTAGTATTTGTGAACTTACTCGCACGTCATGGAAGATCAAAATCCGTTTTATATGAGAGCGAGTTATAACAGTCATGTGTACAAGCGGATCATAAAAAGCTCATAAAGTTTACTTAGAAACACTTCAACTGTTATTTGTGAAAGCTCAGGGAGAAGCTTTAGCTTGGCTTGATACTAAGCTTTATAAGACGAACTTACAACATAGTCGTTATGAAAGAATTTTGAAGGACTTAATATCTGGGATGTGGATATTATGTTTTATAATATTTAACTTTTGCGTTGTCAGAAATAAAAAGTTTTATATATTATATTAAATTCGCATACATATTAAAATTGTAGCAGTAGAAATTAACATTTATGATCTATGTTTTATATATTGAAACTAATCGATTATGTTCAGTTCTGCAAGTTATAAAATTTATTTTACCTTATATTTATACCTTAAGAGTTAATTATTTATTTTGTTTTTAATTATAGCTAATTAATAATATTTTCAATTATGTAAAGAAGATCTGAATTCCAATAACTTTACATTTGACGAACAGATTCAAAAATATGTTTTTCTTCTACACTAATTTTCAGACAATCAGCTTGTCTTCCATTGATGAATAATGTCCATTCCAATGACATTTACGAGCACTTCTATATATGTATATTACATGTCTCTGTATTCTGAACCGCATATGGGGGTCGGTTGTTTTTTCTATAAAATATTAATGCGATGACCTGCCTGCCTGGTGGGGTAGAGTTGTATGCACATCGATTGCAGCGAATAAAACCGAGAGAAAATGCACCGAAACGGTTTTTACGTATTCAGAGGTATTAAAAATGCATTAGATTCACTGAGTAATTAACTTTTATGCTCATGTATTACAAACAACGACGTCGTGCAAAAACTAGAGAAATATCGTACGAGTTTCATATGAAATGAATACGAATGGTAAATAAATTTTTTTGTAATAGCCAAGATTTATTGGTATAGGGTAGAGCGAGGTTTAAAGGTCCGCGGGTAGAAATGTCCACCACCAGAAGTCAGAAACAAGTAAAGTTGCAAATTTTTTAAGAACAATATAGAAAGTAGAGGAAAAAATGTGTATAACCAGCCATCACATTGACGTTGCTATCGGGAGATAAATGACAATTTTTGAAATTCCATAAGAAATGATTATTTTTTGTTAGTTTTTTGGTTCTGAGCACTCTTGTTTAGTTTATTAGATCTCAATATATTTTTAGGTATACATTATTTATAAGATGTGTTGTTAATTTTATGTTAGATTCAACATTTTTTTCCGAAAAAGGATCAGGTGGCAAATTTTTGAAAAACAGAAAAAAATAAATAATAATAAATGGAAACGTATCAGTAATTAATAATCAGAGTAGCTTAACATAATTTATTTTAAATTAACGTACTTGTTACATAACGCCACCGTATCATTAGTTACATAATTCATTTCATCTACTCCACCGCCTTTTATTTTGGGTGCCTTTATTTCCAGAACGGTCGCCCTTCAGTACGCAAATAGATTATGGCATTTCCCCAATTATCTCACGGTTTTTCGAACACATAAAGATCAGGATCGTTTTATATTTTTTTCGACGATTTTCACCGATACTTTTTCTACGGAAAGGATGTGCAAATAGGTCACTTTGTTTAGGCGGCAGTGGAATCGCCGGATAGGTATATTTTACATGAAATATTCAACGAAACCTTCTTGCCCTCGTGTCTGAGAACTACATCGCTATCGCATAAATACGTAATCAAGACAAGAAATAAGGAATTCACCAGCCAGTGCAGACTAGGAACAACGCGACCGCTCCGAAAAACTTTTACGATGACTTTTACTGCCACGTTCGGCTGAATGTTGCTATATGTTAAATATGAAATTTTCAGAGTTTTGCAAATGAGAAATGTACGTTTCAAAATTATACTACTTAGGTAATGGTTTGAACCAGAGATAATAATTTTTGCAAATAAGTTTTAGTACCTCACATTTGTTTGAGCATGGAATGCATAAATGTTATGTAGTAACATAATAATTTTGGAATGGTGTATATACATATATATATATATATATATATATATATATATATATATATATATATATATATATATGCATGTATATATATATATATATATATATATATATATATTGTTTATAAATAATTTCAGATGCAAATGTCTGATCGTATTCTCCAAGAAATTGAGGTGTTAAATGATTGAACAGCTCTTTTTTTAATATTTTTAATAATTCCATTTTTAAGAATATTATGAAACAGCATTTTAACATTTATAAGCTTTAAATTTATGCTTTTTTATAATTATTATCAGTCAATATTTTATCCTCGGAATTTCTTAAGCTGAACTGTACAATAGAACGAGCTCATTCTTCTCAGCGTTACTTTTGTATTTTTCACTTTTCTCGGAAATAACAATGAAGGCAATTTAATAGCTGTTTTCCATACAGACAACGTGTCTGTGGGGCATCGACCGTGTTTTTCGTCTTGTTTATGGGTTTTTATGGAATCCTTCCCGAAAGAGAAAGACGACGGAACCCACACTAATCGGCAAATGGAGCAGAAGAATAAATCTGTGCTACGACGGAGTGTAGTATGAATTGATTTATAGTGTTATTATACTGAAAGTGGGAAAACTTCTGATGCTTACGAAAAATATTGTAAATAAATTATATGTACTTCGGAAACTTATAAATCGCAGTGGCGCAATGGCAGTTATGTTTTGTAATAATATTTTTGATGTATTTTTAAAGTATTGGTAATATTTGGTGATGAGCTAAGCTACTACAAGATATAGATATAATACAATTGTATTAAATACGCTGCCACACCAAATTTTCTGGTAAAATGTGGTACTACACTAAATCAATAAACTAAAATCAATTGCCACTAATCTGGTCTTGTAAGCAAAGTAGATAAATCGTAACAGCAAAGCCTCTTATTGATATACGCCAAATAGTGACTTCATCCTCTGATATTTCATGTAATCTCTTTTACCTTAATAAAAATTATTTAGAACATCATCACATACCTTAACATAAGCATTTATTGGTTGTCCGTTGATCCTTTGCAAATCCTTGCACCTGATAACGTGAACTGTCAGCACATTGTCTTTGGTATATATTGCCAAATCTAAGGAACCTCGAATCTAAAAAATTAAATGAAACTAATTAAATGTGGGCTCAAAAATATTGTGAAAATTATAATATATTTTCGAATTTATGACGTTTTTTTATGAATATCTAAATTCCTAAAAACTAGTTTATTTAATTTAGTTCTAATTTTTACCTGTTTATTATCGTCGCATTCTTTTAATGAAGGCGGTGTGCTAGTATATCGCAGACATCTTCTAGAAATGGTTTTTCGTTCCGTGGTGACAGGCGTGTTTGTCAATTCGATTTCTGAGTCATTAAATTTAATTGAATCCTGGTAACTTGTACACGATGGAGACGTCAAGCGAGAACTCGATGGACTTGATATGCCATTGGGAAGTGATAAAGTACTTTGAGTTTCTGGCGTTTTAGAACTTTTTGATGAATTAGCTTCACTTTCTGGACTGTGCATTCCGTTCGGTAATAACAAGTTGTTGCCATCTACTATTGTATGACGACGCCTTCGTATACAACGCATACGCTTCAATTGGTGGTTAGATGATTTAGTTAAATCTCTGGTGAATTTGTCGTCCATTGAATTTTCTAAAGATGATACGTTAAAATTATCCAAAATAGTTTCGCATGATTTGTTCGGTTTCACGTCTGGTGATCTAATTTCTCGTTCATTAAATGGTCCGGAAACATCTAGTATGAAAGATTTTTCAGAAATATCGTCTACCATCATTTTTTCCGTTTCATCTTGCACGCTAATGTTTTCATCTTTCCGTTTCTCTTTAGGACTATGTGAAATTTTTTCTTCGTGCTTTTCCACGGATTGTGGAGCAGTTTTATCTAATTTAAATTGCTCTAATTTCTCTAATTCTTTTGAAATTCTAGAAGCATCTTCTGTATCTTTCATCTTCTCTAGTCTTGATTTGTATAAAGATGGGGACATTTTAGCGCTTTCCAAAATTGCATCTATCATTTTATCTAATGTCATATCACCCATTTCTGAATTATAGCTGTTGTTATTACATGGCGTATGCAGGGTGATCTTGTCTTCAGGTGTCAAAGAAGTTATAACCGTGTTATTTGTAGGTTGATAACTGATCCTACTAAATCTCATATCGTCCAATTTGTCAGCAAGAGGTGTCAATTGATATCGTTCAGCAATATTCAATGCTTTACGTTTATTTTCAGCACTAACCACTTTGCATTTGCGATTTGTGCAGCCAGGCGTGTGAGTGTTTTGTACGTTACTATTTACAACAGGCATTCTAGTTACTCGGAAACCAGGCAAATTGATTAAACTAGTATACGGGACTAAAGGTTGAGGTACAAAATCTGGTCGCAATGCGAATAAACTTTGTGTTGATCTTAGACTTAGACTGGGATAAGCAATCGTACCAGGTAAAGTGGATCCTTCTAACGGTTTTTCTTCCATACAAAACTTTTCTTCTGCCAAAACATCTTTGATTACGTTAATCTCTTTTCTCGCCACCCTGTGCGTTTTTGGAGTTTCTATATTGGGCGCTAATAACCTCTGGAAAGCTAAAGATTCTTCGGGGCCAATGCATCGAGGTCTCTTGTTGTTATTATTACTTTCTCGAACATCGTTTTTGCGTTTTGATCCTATACTTAATCTTTGATGATGATTTTGATGTTCTGGCGTGTTTGTAGGTGTAATGTTACTCACATCGCGTAATGCTAAATTGTCGAAACGTATATAAGAAGGCGTGTCCATCTTTTTTGGCGTTGAAGTGCACTGGTTTTCCTTGCCACCCCATATCAAAGACTTGACGGTAGACCTAGAAAAAAGGAAAAAGATTAGTGTTGAATTAGTGAATTTAAATATTCAATATTAATACTTATATATAATAATCGATCTTTTTTTTATAATATTTTTAAAAAAGCGGTAGTAGTTACATATTTGAAATAAATCACAATAAAGTACAATATTCCTATAGAAATATTAATTTAAAATATAGTAATATTTTACTAGTCCCTAGAGTTTTATGCTTAAGATGAAGTTTTGCAAACAATTGATTTCTCAAAATGCTTTCTCATCAAAATTTTGTAGTTTTGAGTTTTATTATCTCATAACGTTCCAATAAGAATCCTATACTGTACCTATGGGAATTTAACGATCTCCTATTGTTGTTCTCCTTGTTATGAGACACAGCGCTTCCTAGGGATCGCCTTTGACGTCTGTCCACATGCCCACCTGAGCGTCGAACCGCTGATACTGGCGCCGGATAACCAACCCCAGGTACGCTTTCGTCGGAGAGATGTCGCAAAGCGTCAATATCAACATCGCACGTGCGCCGGTTCGTTACAGACCACTTCAACATTTTGAAACCTGTGGAAAAAATATTAACGTTAGTTGTTAGTGCATAGGAATTTTTATCATTATCAACAAGCAACCATTATATGATAATGAATTTGTATTATATTTATTTGTGAAATTTATTAACACTAAACTATAATATTGGTAGCTATCCGAGAAAGTTTTTTGTAGTTTTTCATACGTCACAGGTGTAACTAACATTAACTTTATACTTAGTAACGTAACATAAACGCCACAGTAAGTGACGTAACACAAACGTCACAAATAGTAACTTAATTCGTTACATACATCACACCGTAATTTATTAGTCTCAAATTTTAAATGAAAATGTTGCTTTATATTTTTCGGTTTTTATCCTGTTAATTCTAATTTTCATATACAAAAAATACGACATATATAGAAGTTTTACCTTGACTATGTATTGCATTTTGTTTCCGCGAAGGTTGTCTGGACTCTCTAACAAAAAATTACTGTGAATTAGTTCCCACGAGACATTTCTGTAGCAAATTTTTCGTGCTTTTAGTGGACAATGGTTATAGTACTTCCTTATAAGAAAGTGAAACGCAAAGATATAAATGAATTGATAAGATTAATATCTTCATATCAGTGGTATTAAAATGTCATAAAAGAAGGTACACCGAGTTCATTGTTTCGTGAAAAGCACTCTACCGCGAAATGAAATTGTCACAAAAGTAAGTCTTAATTGGTACCTTAGAAAAGTAAACAAACACTTCTATTGGGGTAAAAAATAAATAATTGCTAGTATTCATTTATACTACTATTAAAAAATATTTAATAAGATTAATGAATGAGCACAAATGTCATGTCAGCCAGATGCAGAAAAAAAACAGCATTTTGCATTTGTAATTATATGATAATATAATTTCAAGTGAATTACAAAGTTTCATTTTGTATCACTTCATATCTGTAAGTGATAATTATTTATTATACGTACTCATTCCATCGTTTACCATGACGAAATTTATTCACTGTTTTCAACTTGAATACAAAGAATTTAAATATTAATGTCAATGCCTTATCGAATCATAAATTTGTAGCACACTTTATAACAAAAATACTAACAAACAATTCGGAGCGATGAGTTATTTCCAGAAGACTTTTACATACGTATCTTCCACCTGTTTGTAAAGAACATTAGTATCTTTTTAAATGCTATGTTTTGGAAGCACCTGCCTATAGATACATGCGTCAACCCAAAATACATGTAGGCTGGTTACTGTAAAAATTATGTTGCCAAGATACCTACGATTATTATCCTACGATTTGAGGATAGTTAATTGTAGATCAATAAACTAGTTTTATTATTTTATTATGTAACATTCGAAAAATTGCATCAATTCAATCGTAAATCGTATAAGATTCACTACCTATCATCCTACTCATCAAAAAAGATCTAAAAAAAATGCAGATGTATGCAAATGTACAATGTATGTTGTTTCTTGAGATCCAACGTCTTCAAGGAGATAGCATATGTTTGATATGTTCTTTGATAAATTAATTCAGCTCAAATGCTCAGGATAAATAATTCATTCATCGGCTTCTTATGCCATGTGGCCAGCATGCACTTTTAGTTTGTTTAATGCCATGCATTGAACAATGACAAAAGTTGTATTAAAGTAGGAATTGAATTATATCTTGAATATATAACCTTGGATATATTGTAAGTTATGACAATTTGTAAATCATTAATGATTTTGTAATAGTCTGCCTGCCCAAAGGATAGTGGAGTTGCGCTAAGCTCCTGCTTGAAATTACAATGTTTTTATTTTTTATATTGGTAACAAGCTGTGCTCATTGTTTCATGTAAAAGTATGCAGATTAAAATGAATTAACAGATTGACACTTTGTCCGATGAAAATTTAATTGATAAAATCGATAAAATTCTTTGCCTATATAAACCTCAACTACTTCAGTTACTTGTTTATGGACAAAATGAAATAAAATCATTTATTATTTTTATACATTGAAAACTATTTACTTAGTCTATATAATAATTACATATTGATTTACTCCCTAGGTTGCAAATTTAACGGAAAGCAATTAGCGCGCATGATTCCGCAACAACTGAACGTGCTGAGAGCGCCTTCATCAGTTTCCGAAGTAATTTCCACCATCCGGTGGAGTCAGCCGGGAAACAAAGGGCATCGACAGCCAAAGGTCGACAACAGGTAAGTTTGCCTCTTTGAAACTTTTTTTTTCTACTTAAGATTGATACAGAGGGGAACAATTAATACTAAAAAATATTTATAATAGGTTTAACAAATATTTAGATAGTAGGATTTATATGGCTCAGGTAAATTAGCTCTAGGAATATTTCCATATAATGGAAATTTCCAATAGGATTACTTAGAATGTGCACATTAAAATTACCAAAATATGGATAAGTTGATTCATGTCTAAATAATTTTTACGCGCAGAAATAATTCAGTGCCAACCTTATTTTTGTATAGTGATATCCTCTATTAATAGTCTGGATTCGATCCATTGTTCCCTTATATTTCGTTGTCCGAATACTACTAGTTCTAATGATCAGAATTATCAAATTCGCCTCTGATTGAAAATTTCATCGGTTTCGAATGTTATAAATGAAGTGTTTGTTCTCAAACACGCGTACATCGAAAAATTCTTTGGCTCGAGCCGTTTGGATTAATGTCTTTCGCACCTGTCGTCTTTTTGGGTGAAGAATATGTTTGTTGATTTTTTATTTTTTGACTGGACGAGTGCGTGAGTATAAACAAAAGATATTTTATGATTCAAGTCTCTTCAAGGGATATACATAACTCACTCATAAATTCTATATTATTCCTAAATGATACATTATTAGACATTCAATTGGATGCATCATATGCAGTTTAATAAGCAGTTATTTTTAAAATTAAGTGTGAGGATGAAATTTTAGAAGAAAGCAGATTGTAACTGTTTCCAAAATATTTCATTTTTACCCTAAAATATATATAGTTGTGAATTTAATTTTTTCGGTATGTTTTTATTACTTAAAAATACATCTCCATATCTCTAATGATTTAAAGTAATAATAGACACAAAAGAAAAGAAACCTATATAATTTTGAAATAATTTTGTCAGTTGAATAATTAATTCAAAATAATAACCTAAGCCATAAATGTGTCCTGTATTCATTGAATTACAATTTCAGTATTATAGACATATGGCTGTTATATTGCATATGATATTTCTGATAAACGTAGTATAAGAAACTTACAGTGTCTGTTAACAATTGTCATTTGAATAAATTATTCTAAAACGATAAATAAACAATTAAATTACTAACCGGAGCATACAAAAATCGTTAATAAATTTATTCACGAAAAAACCATTAGACATATGCCACTTTTGGTCGTTTCCCAATAAGTAACCACCTTTCTGGTAGTGCACGGAAGGAATAAGAGAATTAGAATTTCAGATTATTCATGAGAAAGATCCCACTGATAATAAAAATGCGGTTACGCCGAACATATGGAGGTGGAGCAATGATACCGATTGCGACTTCAGAACCGTAACCGTAACCACGGATCGCTTGAACGCGTGCCTTATGCACCGCACACGTAAAAGTCTTGAGGATATAAGTAGTTACTTTATAATTAAGCATATATTACATGCCTGGATGATCTGGGGTTAGAGTTGATACGAGTCTAAGAATAAGAATTGTCTATAATTTTTATTTGAATTTTTAATGAATCGAAGAAGTCAATAAAATAAACTCTATCGCTACGAGCGTCGTCTATGGACGACATCTGCTTGACGACTCATAGACGACATCCTCTCTGACAAATTTTTTGTAATAAATGATTGGCGCTTGACTGCCTCGTACTGCAGCATTACACCTACAGATATCACTCTTGAATTGATTTATCTTAGTTTATTTTTATAGATTATAAATAAAATATCTATAAAGCTGATCATATTTTGGCTGACTGAAGTATACGATCACAAGAAGCACTTTAAGATGAAAATTTTGAAAACACGTCATTTCTAAAAAAAATATTGATTCATTTATTCATTATATAACACTTTTTAAAGAAATACAAGCCAATTATTTTATGCTACTCTCATTCATTATTAAAATCAATACGTTACAATACAACACCACATGCACCAAACTACTACCAAACTATACACTGTAACATTTTTTGTTTGAAAGTTTGAACATATACCTTTGTGTTTCTTTAAAAAATAACCGACCATGTACATTTTAAAACTAATTTGAATAATATCGCATCTTCCAGATGTCCTGTGTTCGATTAAGACGAAGATATTAAAGTTGTGGGTTTTATATCGAGTTAGTTCAGTATTGCTACCGTATTTTTTACTTCAATTCTATTGTGGGTAGAAACAATGCATGAATGCATATAAAGATAGTTGTAGATATACAACTTAACATATGCTAAGATGAAAGATAAACACAGAATAAAAAAAAACTATCATTACTGAACAACGGTATGTAATATTGATCGATGTCCAAGCTATATTACCTACTATATTTTATTTACTCGCAATGTTTAATTGAGATAAAAAGACTGTAAACCTGCTGTGAATCTAACAATAGACAACATAATCAATATTTATTCATAGACTTTATAATAAAACACATATGAGTTACTAGACAATAGCTAAACCGTTTATATTGTATTTTTAATTGACAGGCGTGTACGTACAATTACAACCAAATCGCTTCGCGGGGGCATGACGCGCCGTCCGCGTAGATTTTTATGACTAAACCAAAATTAATATAAGGGTTGCATATGCTTATATAAAAAAAAAACATATTGGAGAGCATTTACAATCCGTTTCGATGTAAAATGAGGGTGGCTTCGGCAATTGTGCGTTTAAAATTAATTCGTTTCCACCTGTTTCATACCGTGTTTTGTTACAATAAGTTTTGTTCGTCGCTAGACATATCATATGTGTTACTATATGTATTAATCAGAGTGAATGAAGGCAGTTATTGGAGACAGAAGTAGAAGTTAAGGTACTCTTTTATTATTAAAAGCACCGTTCAAGAATGATTCATTAGAAAAAATGTAATATGAACCTGGCGGCCTTTATTAAAGACATGGTTTACCTCATTAGGAATTACATTTCGAGAAAATACTTGTACACAATATTTAATTATATATAAAATTCACGATTTGAATACTAATTAGTTATTTAGTTAAAAAAAAACATATACAAAAATAAATAAATATTGTCAGTAACTACCGATATAGACTATTTCACAGTCTTAGCACAACGTTTAATTTTTTTTTATAAATTGCGTAGTGTAGACGGACAAAATGTAAGTCATTTATTACAATAATCTTACCCTAAAATAAATTCCTATCAGCGCCAGAAAAGCCTTACTTACGATTGCGGAAATTAGATATGCCCCAAGTCTAAAGTAAATTAATCGACATTTTCATACCGGATCAACATTGACAAATTTCAGAGCGTGACTTAACAAATGACGGTCATTGCAAGTCGCATTGCACTGGCCTCCACTAATTCTTTATGCTAATTTATCAAAGGTAACTTTCCCATATATATTTTTTGTTTTTAGTTTGTTCTATATTGAAAAAGACCGTTGAAAATATTTTGATTGAGATAGAATAAAGAAACATAGTTTGTAGAGTAAATGTAGAGTAAAAGCGTTCAGCTATCATTTTATATTATAATTTTAATTTACTACACTTGAACCTAAGACGCTACAAATGATAGTACTCTATATCAATTAAACTTCATGAGGATCAATATTAAAAATTTATAGAACGTAGTGAATAAGTAGTTTATTGGGATATGGAATTGAACCCTAAATTCAATGTTGAAATGTTTCAAGGATATCAAGAGTATATTTCAATAGCTATAATAATTGCGCTGAAAATATGTAAATACACCAGAGTTTATTACCAATATTATCACTTCATTTAGTCAAATATTAACATATAAACTGATCCGAAAATAATAAATTAGTCAATTTTCATTGAAAACATGGCAAGCATAAGAAATCAGTTACCGTGCCATGCACTTTATGGAACGTAACGTAACCAGCTGGTTGAATAATTATCATTATATATTCGAACTATCGAATATTATGCACCCCTAATACAGTAGTTTCGTTACAGTTAAATATTTATTATGCATTATTCACTCTTTTTGCATGATATGAAACGATTCAATATTGAGTGGGACTTAATATCAGTATTATTGCAAGTACTTTACTACTGCATTCGATTTTCGTCAAAGAGATATGGACGATCTAGATGGCTTTTATTTTGATAAAAGCTATTGCAATATTGAATGTTGAAAGCTTGCAACACATGCTCGATTGATTATATAATGAATTCATATATTAATATGGCTTTTTGGATTGAAATTAACATATATATACATGTATACATATAGAATTTGATAGCTTTAGTACGAAATTGCATCAGTATGATTATTTTCATATTTTGCTTCTTGGTAAAACATTAGTAACTCCGATTTGCATATTGCAAAAATTTTGAATTTTAAATGAAATATTTTTATACATATCGAGTATAGCCCCAAACTCTAAATTCAATAAAATTTCAGTTAATATAATTATTATTGCTAGTCTTGATACTAAAAAGTTAATAGCTATTCGAATATAATCTACCATAGCACAGTTATATATTTTTCACGAGCTTTCACAAAAGTAATTAGTCAAAATCGAAATTATTTTCTCATTCAAACGGCACTTTTTGATAATAAATTAGAAAATCTAATTATGTTACAGCAGAAGAGAGTCATTAGTTACCAGGAATCTAGCATATGCGACTGATGTTCTTGAGCAATATAAATTTGTAATTAATTTTATATGAAAAAATGGAAGTTATAGGTTTAGAGAGTCCTTTCAAGTAATAATAATAATTGAAAAAAAATTAAATTATAAATATCGTTAAACTTATTCTAATTCGCAAATATTTGCAAATCTATAAAATTATTATCAAAAAATCAAAGTCGCTCATTTATGCTAAGAAAATTGACATCTGCCATATTTCAGCATGCGGTTATGTTTTTCTTCACATGTGGTCTGAAATTATAACGCGGTTTTGGGGGAATTTATAAATAAAACCATGTTTCGTCGTAAGCTTAAAAAAACTGTGCAAATAAATATTTGCCATGCATGTACCTTAAATCGTCAATTATAATATAGTATCAGTAACAAATAACGAAATCCAGGTCCCATTATAATGCAAATTTGAAACGATAAATTTAACTGAACGAAAGTACTCATCTTACAACAATGAAGATATGGGATCGTCCTTTTCATTTTTGCAGAATAGAAAAATTCGTTTTCCCAAAGCTTTATAGCTCTTTTGCAATATGTTATCTAACAATTAAATCGACATTACAATAGCACGCATTGTATTTCAAGTACCCGTTTATCGATAAATATGCACTTGTGCGTGAAGACTTTGAATTTAAAGGTTCGGATTCGCGATTGATTTAACAATAGCAAATTTTATTTATTGGCGATAGTGTCTAGATACTTTCTAACCGATTGATACATGAGATCGGGTACGACATGAATCATTTCAAATCGGAATACAAAAAGTTAGATAAAAGAATTTTTTTAGAAAAAGTCTACCATTACAATAGTAAATGAGTAAGTATTTTAAACCAGAATTGGTTGGCAACAAATAAAAGTATTTGTTATTAAAATTTTGGAATTCATTTATATGAAATTTTTTAAAAAAAACTATTAACCAACCACTGGCTGTAGTCAGTATATATTATCGAAATCAGTATATTATGGGTGAACAATAATGTCTTGTTTGTGTTAGGTTTCGACCTACGGTGTTTGTTGGCATAGGTGTAATATATCGTAACGTTTTACTAGGGCAAGAAACCGTTTTCGCACTAACAATAGATTGATCCAATTTTAAATCCGTAAAATATAACGTTTTCTATTAAAAGGAATCCCGATACTTCTCATGTTCGCCTGAATCATTTTTAGGGTCTGGTGAAAAGAAAATCATTTTTGCAAACAGTGGGCCGCTGATGTTTTGCAAACCGTCACTAGCATATCTAAAACTATGAGTTTCATTATAAACTACACTTTTTAATAAATTCATTAATCTAAGAAAATTTTATTGTTTTTTTTTTCAATTTATATATCCACAAAAAGTGATCAGAATATATGCATAAGACATTTACTATAATACCTATGAAATTTACAATAAAAATAAATCTCTACAAAACAATATTTCTTAAATTTATAAGATAGTTGTATTTAATCTTCAATAAATTTTTAAAAAAATTAATGTCTTTCCATTATTTCATTGATAGTTAACATCATAGAGGTATTACCGATGATTTTAATGATTTCAAATATTTAGTAAACTATGATTTTTTTCACAAGAATTACTATCAATGCTTTATAATTATGGATGATATATAAACTTCAAATAAAAAAAAACAAGCATAATTTTTTAAGATTTTACATAAGTTTTGGAAATGTTGCAGATCTAAATACTTCAAAACCATTGCAAACAAAAATCAATTCTTAAAACATTTTAATATGTTAATATATTAAATTAATTTTACAAAATTATTTTCTCTGCTATCCTTTATTTTTACACTTCCGAAAAATCTGCCCTCTCACAAAGAGATAGGACTTGGTCTTTGGCTTCCAAGATAAATAGGTGTCTTTATATTACGCAACGAATTTGTATCGACAGCTTATCGGTGAATGCCCTACATAAGTTCCGAACATATGGAGCAGATGCATTTCATTTTGGCGAAAAGATTTCGGCTTTATATTATGTTTCCTTGCAAAGGTCGGTTGAGCTGTCATATCAAATGGAACAGTATAAATCTGGGAATAAAGTGGAGAAAGTGCATCGGTTCACTCTCTTTTGGTGATTTATACCTGGGTGAGAGAAGGATATTAAGCTCTGGAAAGCTTTGTGCATATTGGCTTTGAATTAGAGCAATTCTCTACTAATGCAAAATTTATGAAGACATAAGTTGGGATTAGATTTTCGTAAGTGGAGATGAATGCTATATTTAGAAGAAACGGAATAGTGAGAAAAAATATCTTAGTATTACAAAATATTGTCTAATGGTAATAAACAATAATATTTTAATTTTGAAAGAATGTCAGAACCGTTGCCATCTAAAGTTTGCATAAAGAGTTACTTTACTATAACAAACAAAGCATTTCTAACAATTAGCTGTCGTTTATTTTCCCTGTACCTACTCACAGTACAATTAACGCAATAAATATTATATTAATATTCTATTTTTGCTGTGTTTGCAGTCATATTAAGTGAGCCGTATCATACATGTATTCGCTCCAGTAAACACTTCATGTTCTATGCATTTTACTGTATACATTTCTCACGCCGGTATGATTTTTGGAATCACATAAAAATGTGTTTTATAATAGAATTATGATTTTGATTGTTGTGGTTAATCACTTTGATTGGGTTATTTTGGTTGGAATCACGTCCTTGCGGTTTTCGTATAAAAGGGCACATTTGGGTTTTGATTTGTTCATTATTTTGATTTTTATTTGAATAAAATTGAAGTGGCCATGGGAACTTACTTAGGAAGTAATGGATTTTTATACCAAAAATAAATTTTAAATTGTATGTTAGTAGTCGTGGTACATCTTTCTGGTCAAAATCTCTGACTGTCTAACTCCTTAGTCCTTTAGCTTTCAAATCCTTGCTTTATAATGATAGCTATCAAATAAACTCAAACCAACCGTAAAATATGCTTCATTGTTCAAACTACTTAATACAAGACCACCTTCAACTACCGAATCCTTATTTATTTACTTCCTTATGAAATTCTTATTGTCTTAAGTATAAGATGTTTAACGAAGAGTGACCAAGCTTAGATGTTCGACTTTGCCGAATATTTTAACTGTATCTGAGCACGCATTATAAGTATGAGGTATTTCATAATTGGACTTTTAATTTTTATTACCATGGGAACGAGAAGGTTTTCATATTTAAATTTTATGGTATTATCGTGAGATAATGCTCATAATAATATAATTGTTTTGTAAATTTTTTGTATACTTAAGCGATACATATTATAACCATTAGAAATCTGCAATTGTATCATAAATACTTTTGATGGTCTGTTAGTTGTTATTATGATATTACTTCAATTTGTTTAATGAGTTATTACAGTTATTATACTAAGTAAAAAACTTATTTTTTTATTAATAAATTCTTTCAGTTTTTTCATCTATAAAATGCTTATGTCGCGGGGGCCATTGATTGACTAGATTCATTGATGTTCAATGTTTCATTAAACTTATTGTTATTGAATTATACCAGTTGTGCATAACAGTATCTACATACATATTAAATAAATAAAAATTGTATGTTTTTAACGTGAAGCTTTTATTTACCTAGGACAATGATATTATTTTAAATCATGTATTCTAGGATTTGGAGATAAATTCAAAATTTGCTATAGAAATGTCTCTACTTACCATATGTATATTTTATCGGGGTGTAGATTATGATATGGTGTTTATTTCAACTAATTAACATGAGCATATCGTATAATTTAATCATTTCGAACACTAATTGGCCGCGTTGATATTATAATTTTGAATTTGTGTATAATCAGAATTAAGAATATTTTAATCGAAATATATCGCGTGCAAGTACTAAGAAACAAGTCATAGGAACACCCTCCTGTATATTCAGACGGCGTATCGGAATTTGATAAGTGAATCATTTGTTACTAAGTCCCATATAAATGGTATGTATTTATATAAAATTATTATTTTTATATCGCCAAGTTGTTATTTTGCAAGTGTTTATAACATAGTACTTATCATAATTCGCAAAGTTCGTTATAGGCAATTTTATTGTTGTTAATTATACGTTATTATATTTTATAAAATTGACAAAATGGACTTGAAACTTGAAAAAAAAACTTTTAACGAATATCAAAATGAGTGAATTTACACGTAACTTTATTAGATAATTTAGTTAAAAGTGTATGAAGTAAACTTATATACATTAAGTATCAAAGAAATTTTTTTTGATAAAGTTTCTGGAAAAACACTATTTTTCATGTCACACATGTATTTAGTGTGCATTTTGCCGCCGGAGAGGCGGCATCCGAATGGAAAGGGTAAAAACTTTATTTGCCTTCTACAATTAACATGACAATTAACATGACAATTAACGTGTTAATATATGCATACTCTATTATATAAATTCTGCTTTTTAATTCTTGTGAAAAAATTTGCATTCTACTTTTTAAAAAAATATACGAATATCAAATTCCAATAATTGCAAATGTTCATACTATGAATAATGCAAGAGAAAATATATTATATTTTGTATCGATTATTAAATTTATGACTTTTATTGAAGATTTTGTTCTGTATTTATGTTATAGACAATTATTGCTTTGTATCAAATAATTCAAAATAAAGATACAATAGACCTCATTGCAGTCCGAAAAAGGAATTTTTACTCCCAGAAGGGTCTCCTAGTCCAGTTCCATTCTTACCGGTCACTATTGTGTAGCATTGTTTAATGTTTCCATAACTTTTGACCCCGATGCTACATAACTCATCCTTGGCATAACGTTAAATCGCGTTACGAAATAATTAAGCACTTCAGGATTTTCTATTCTTGTTACTACATTGGGTCGCCTTGAAATTTGAAATTAGACGCCCGTTTGCTTTTGCGGTCAACTGGCTCCGGTATGGGAGTATGAATCGTCTTTTGAACTGTTTAATTGTCTCCCATTGTTCGCGGAAGAATAGTCATTTTCTGGCTTTTAGGTAAATTATAGATTGCGAATATACTGCAAGATATATAAAATTTAATGGTATTATGTGAAGCAGTAAACGATACAATAATATCCGTTGATGTGAAATGAACGAAATAATGTGAACTTTAAAAATCAATATTTAAAATCATTCTAATCATTTTTACCAACATCACTCAAATTTCACCATATAATTTAACCCTTTTTGCAACACCCCGTTCTTGAAAAATTGAAAAGCGATATTACACTATAACCCCTTCTATAAAATAATATCGACAATAAATCGATTTTGTCGATGCGGAGTCATTACACGCTGTGATTGGATCTGAAATGTATTTGTGTTCAAGTATAATAACAGTAATAAAGAATCGAATGTTGTAAAACTGATAATAATGGTCGCAATAAAACACACCCCTTTTTTGATGATTTTCTGATGTCATACGATTTCTTCCCGTGAGGCCATTTTATGTGTGTTTTTGCATAATATAGATCGTAAATGCATTATATGAACCATCGCGGTACTGAAGAGGTATTAGCGCGGAAGGATTTGAATAATAAGGACACAATGAGCTTTTAAATGTTCTTAATAAGCTTAAGTGCACTGAGCATAGAATTTTGTGTTTTTTTTTGCTGGTAATACTTGATACAAAAATGTCTCCAACGGAAATGTTCATTAAGTTGCTTGTGTGTCACCGGGAAGGGATAATTTGAATTTCGTATGTATGGTAACAGTTTACGATATATTGCATAAAAAATATCACAGTGAGAATGCATTTACTAATTGTAATACACTATTAATTGTTATATGTTTTTGTTAGTAATAATTAGTTGAAATATCCCATATTTTTTTTAATTTGGTACCATTTTCTCATGGTACCATGGTTATCGCTATATTGACTACATAACTTAAATAGCTTGTATTGGATATTGCTTTTGGATTTGTGAAATTACTTAAAATAGACATTTAATTTTATATATAATTAAAAATGCAAATATATATATATATATATATATATATATATTTTATCTTATTGAGTTTTCCAGATTTGTTGGGCTAATAAATCTTCCAAATTAGAACATACTGATCTGAAAGTAAGTTAGCACATAAAACATCAAGTTTAATTTTATTATTATAACTATTAACAACAGTCCTTTATATCATTTTATAGTGAATTTCCATATGTTGATGTATTAGTTTGTAATTTATAAAAATATTTATATCTGGTAATTTTGTATGATCGATCCTCAGTGTCAACCTTTGGTCTGGAATTAATGATTATCATGTTAATAGTGACAGTGCATATCAAAACAAGTTCTTACCAAAATGGAACTAATTTTGAATACAAGCCAATCAAGCTCGTACTTTGATAAGGGATATGAATAATAAATGTAACGAGTCACCGTTCCAAAAACCTGAATCCAATATTTTCATAAGAATCCTCTGCCAATGTATGTTTTTGAATATTGTTTAAAACCTATACGCACAAACAACATGTCACGAGAAGCAGATAGAAGATTTGCGATTCAGAATATAGAACATACAACAAAAATTACATGGTCGTCGTATTAGGAAACTAGAGTGTAAAAATTTCGATTCTTTCCTGGGACATTCTCGTACGGGACGTCTGCTCCGAAAAAGGGGTAACGTGTCCTAGACTCACCTTTTTGGTTGTTTCCCACGAAGGAAAAAGGGCCAGATTCATGATATTACAATATCAATCTTGAGTGGTAAGAAGAGCATTTTTATTTATGCGTTGCACGTACGAAGTAGATTCGTCTAGTAGGTAGTTGCGTGTACCGACAAGTACACGAACGGCGTAATAAGATTGATGTTTTCCTGGGCCCAACTCCGGTATTTTTTTGATTTATGCTGATTGAGGTATTGTCAAGGGCGGTAGAAACGACGAGGTTTGATTTTGATTATAAATTACCTGGCAGACTAAGACAAAAACTGCGTAAAATTCTGTCAACCGTGAAAATTAGGACAGATTCTGATTGCGTCATGGAAAACGAATTAATTAAGTAACGTAAAAATTAATTGAAGGTTGCATAATAATTTTATCTCCTTATTGATAAGTTCAGTTACAAGTTATCTTAATGCAAATGATTTTCTACTATTTGATTTAAGTTTAAATAAAATTAACTTTACAATCTCTTAAATCTTCTTAAATTTTTTTTCAATAGTCAATTTATATAATTATAAAATAGTTAATTTAATAATTTATGATAGCTTTTTAATATTCAATGCAACCGTTATACATTTATCATTTCATTTTTTCAATTTTACTTCCGCAATTATTGCAAATCCGCTAATAAAATATAGTCTATTATACGTATTATGTTATACAATATATAGTCTATTTTCCTAAATCTTTGTTATTTCACCGAGTCACACGTTTTTGCACTAAATCAACCCAAAAGATGACGTAAGCGTATATTTAATTGGCCTAAATCCTAAAACCCTAAGGGTCACCACTACCTCTGGTTGACGGAAAAGGTGTTTTGAGTTTACGTTTGCCCTTATTTTTAAATTAGAACGATTGTTGTCGTTGGACTAATTTTTTTCTTCATCTATTTCGAGTTTTCAACTTTGGAAATAATTTACGACGCGGGTAGCTGAAAATAAAATCAACATTTTCAAGTGGCCTTTTCCATTTGGGCGGTTTTTGGAAATTATACCGGTTTTGTGTGTTATTAGTTTTTGGTGCGAGAAAGTACTTGAGGAGTAACATAGTTTGAAAGTACCTAACGCTTTATAGGCATTATTAGGTAATTTGGAGTAGGTATCCAATAGGGTCTAATTTATATTTTTTGCTGGATTCAAGTAATTCTTGCAGCTGCTGTCTTATTATTCGAAAGTTTTTGCCTTATGTTTTCTTATTGAAAACTCAAGTTTTATTAATAATTCACAGCAAATTGTGTACACCATTTTATTTCGATGTTAAACTAAAAGGCTGATGCACATAATTACATCTGCATCCTCACTATCTCCTTTTATTAGATAAAGATCTACATGGAAGAGATATCTGTACATAACGAAGTAGTCATCACTCATTGTACGAGTCGTTGCATTTTTTCATCCGACTAATTCAAACTCTATCAAGCATATCATGTGTTCATTCAAAGTTTTTTTTTCCATTTCAGAATATTTTTTTGTGCGAACTCTCTCAAGTCAGTGGGACAAAAATCAAATCGCTTAAAAAAAATTATCAAGTTAATTTATGTGCATACCTTTGGAAGTAACGTATCCCGATCTTCTTACCTGTGAGATGATCACAGTGTGATTTTTTTTCGTTGTTTTTTCCTTTTGTTTTTGCGTCTTTTACGAATATGACGTTTGGAGTGAAAAGGTTTTTAATTTATCAGCCGTAACAAATAATAAAATGTAATTTATTATAAATGATATTGTAGAAATAAAAGGGGTTAAATGTACAAGCGGAAAATTCTAGGCATATAGACAAAGACGATGGACCGTAGACAGTGGTGATGGTAATAATTCATTTTAGAGTATGCGATAATGCACTACGTTCGACAAAGGGGTTTAATTACAAAAACCCTTGATCCGTGTATGTTGTTAGGAGTATAAAGATGAAAATTTATATAAAAATTTCGGATTGCCCAATAAAAATTTGGTTCTAGTACAATGAATATATTATCAAGCTCATTCATTTATTTTAATTACATAAAAATTCAAAGGTTTCAAAAACAACTTCCAATTCATTTTTCTAGTAGCATGCTGATTATTTTTCTTATTGTAGAACATAAATTAGATATCATGCTAAATATACTAAAAGTTATAGTAAATTCAAATTTCAAAAACATGGGCAATTATGTTTGAAAATATACTGACATGATTGTATTTTATAGCAAATAAATAAGAAAATTTTATTTCAAATAATATTGCTATTTGAATGCGTATTTTTCATTGTATTTAGATCTATAAATCTATAAATTTTATTATATGTTGTGATATGTATTATTCAATTTCCATTACACATCATTTTTTCACAATACGGCGCACTTTCATCGAACTCATACTGGTACCACAAGCGATTATTCAAAAATGCGCAGTCGTATGAATATTTTTCATGAATTTATTGTAAATTTAGTGATTTGCGAACAACACCATTTCTAACACATCTGTTCTTCTTAATTCAGTCTATTCTTTAGCCCGCATCTACCCACGTCGAATATTTTCGCATGTTTTTGCACTATGAATATTCATGTACATATCTACAATGGGGGAAAATGATAGATCATTTTGTTTTGTATGTTTGACTTGTGCTTTGAATTTTAATTTATAAGCTCACGTACTTTTGTAAAGCGTTGGATTTGCTAAATATTTGCGATTTGTTCGAATCTGAATGGAACATAAATATACCTACGCAGGAATTGATAATAAATTTTCAGTGCATGTTTATGATGCTATACGTATTGCTATCATAAATTGCAAATGAAATTTATTGTTGCAACTAGTCAAGCTAAAAAATTGACAATTTTTTATTTGAAGTAGGCATGGTTGCATTTTTTGTAAATGCAAGAGTTTTTTTTACGGTAATGAACTTTTTAGTTGAATTAAAATAAAAATGTTGTTAAACAAGAATAAATTATTATAATAACGATAAATAAATGTTAAAAAATAATAGTAAAAAATAACTTTGTAACTGTAGTATTAAATAAAGAGTATTAGAAGCGCCATTAAAATAAAAATTACATTGTTTAAACAACCGGTTTCATCTCCAACAAACCCAATTAGTACATATTACACTGACCGATCACATTTCCCATCATGTTTGAAATAAAAATCGCTGTAATAAAATTTGTTTCAATCATTCCCCACGTGTACGATGTCACATCATTCAGAATAATGAACCTAAAAGTCAGCTTCTCTTTTACAAACAATGTTTTCATAACGGTCATTATTTGAGAAGCCCACGCTAACGGGGACCAGTTATCGTTAATAAAAACTGGATTAAGTCGCAAGTTACGCCCCGCGAAAAAAAACTAAATCGTACAGAGCCACGCGCGTGTGTCATAGTACCTTTGTACCAAAAATTCAAAATTCATCCCCCGAACTCCCAGGCCACCCGCAGGCTCTGTGCGCAAACATCACCCGCGGCGGCATTGTTGGGGAGGAATTAAAATTAAAACAAGACGGGGTGCAGAATAACCCGTACTTAATCTATCCAAAATGCTGCAAAGCACGCGTGTGCCTGACTGACCACCGATGGACTGTGACAGATGGATACTCTGAATATACTCTGGTACGATATTCTGTCAATTATTTTGATACCCACTGGTCAAAAAATCAGTTCTGAAATATGCATTCGGTCCATTGATCAAATCTGCAATGTCACTGGGAGTTATTATTATGCAAAAGGCTTGCAATATTTTGTGCATGGTATTTTGGCATCTGTCAGTCAAGCTGATTAAGCGTAATTTTATTGAATAGATATGTATGTCAACAGATTTGATTTTAATAATAGACTTAGAAGAATGCATAATGACTTGCTACATTTTGATCACTATATCTAACATAATAATTTCCATCATTTCTTTATTTCAATGATTATCTTTATATTTTTCCTTATTTATTGTCAACATAATAATTTAACCTTCTTATTTACATCTCCTGGTCATTTCTCACACATTCCTATATTTTTTCAAACTTTCGGCGCCTTTTTGCTACATTATTTCACTTTTTTTTCAAACATAGGCATTAGCAGTCCCATAAGACGTTTGAATAAAACGATTTTTTGCATCCCACAGAATTTCTAGGAATATTCGAATGTTGTCCTATAGATTTGATATCGCTCCGTACAATAATCGTGCTAAGCGTTTGATACAAAACAAGGCTAGCAAATAGTTTAGATGATTTTAGAAACTGATACGATTTAAATCTTGGGGTTGTCACCAAATCAGGCACATAGAGGTTGCCTATATATATTTATTACCTAATAAAATAGATAATGAACATTCATGCTGATAGTTATCTACCTCTTTAAAACGGTACCCAAGCCATTTTATAACAGGTTACACTGAAGATAACAGTTTAAATATCCTTGAGAAATAAAAATTCTGACATCGATTTATTTATTTATATAATTATTTTCTTTTTTATTATATAATAAACAAAATTGTATTATTATTATTGGTATTATTTTAGTTTTTGTCCTAAAATATTAATGAGCTTTTTAAATTTCAGAAAAACCATGGTGTCCCTATTCTAATCCAAAGTTTTTCTCCGACAGGATTATCAGAATCAATTTTTTTACCGTTGTATTTTCACATACTCCAAAATTTTATTTAGTCCTATGTGTAAACTGAAATCTAATCCAAACAGAATCAAACTTTTATCCTGCACATTATCAATATTTGCTTACGATTTAAGAGTTGCTCTCATCACGCGCACTTGGCTGCGCTTCCAAGCATCAGCTTTCATCCCTCTATCAAAGATAAAACCAGCGTTACATTTTCAACCCTATTTTTAATGTGATTACACCGATGCCCTAATCTAGAGCTAGTCGGCCCCGTCTATTTTAAATCCGTGGAATAGTTATCTACTAAATGATGCACACATACGTCATTTTATCCAAAACATTTCGGGATGAAATAAAGCGATGTGGGATAAAACGCTCTGGGATTATAGTTCGAATGATACTTATTTGTTTTAGATATTTTCGGTTTGTTATGTTTGGAAACAACTGTCAACTGTTAGTATTTTGAATGCACTTATTTGTTTGATCATAATAAAAAATATTATTTCAATTACGACTAAGTTTAACCTTTGATTGTACCACATTAAATAAATAAAAAAAAATTATAATATAAAATCATTCATCGCATTTTCAAATATTAACTTGTAGATGGATTTCTGCGTTTTTAATAGAATCCAATTTTCAGAATTGAATAGCAGTCACTAGTTGTCAATGTATATAAACAAGTCTTGAACAGACTTATTTCATTCGAATACCGTTTCACATATTTTATACAGAATCACCAAATAGTTTATTTGAATCATAAATATCAAACAAGATTTCCCTCAAATTTAATATCTATGTTGTACAAGCCATTAAGCACTAGTAGACACATCGCCCAATCTATGACTTCACCTCGTTAAGCAGGCGATTTAAAATCATAGTCTTGCCGAAAACTCGTATATGCGGTGACACAGATTAGTAGCTGTAGAAAATCGAAAGGGTCACTTTCCTTACTATTTTATTCATCTGACCCGATCTAGAGATGGACCCTACCTTTCGAAGGATTCTGCGTCTAGTGTCCTTATCTCTTCATGATTTATGACACCTAGATCCTTATTCGACGTGTGTATACACATACTGACAATAATGAGCATGATTAGAATAAGATCTCGATAATATTGTTGATATACCGGTCAGTCCCGGGGCGTTTGAGGATTTGAAGGATTACATCAGATTTAAAGGAGACAATTAGGGATTTTTGCTTGTGAATAGAAAGGCACCACGATTGCGTGATTGGCGTTGGTTTCCTTTGCGGTTAAATATTTTTGTAATTTCTAAAGAGAAATTTCAATGGGGGACGTTGCAGGTTTTTATTTTGGTAATTTTGAGATATTCTGGATGAGTGTTATGATTATTTCTGCTGCTAAAGTTTGTACAAGATGAAGAATTTATTAGTTACTGCACTTTAAAAATATAACTTATTTTGTTATAACACCTGAATCTGAAAAATTTAGTTGATGAGGTGTGAGAAATGATGGTACGAGCACAACTTTAGTCTCTTGATCATCATACTACTGATATTTTGCTGATGATTTTTAATAAAATGTGATTTGCTGATTATTTTATAATATTTGTAGTTACATGAAAAACGGTTTTTGCTGATTGCATTCAAAAATATATCTACATGTCCCATGTGCATATGGGTTTTGTATGTTCTTGGTATCATTTTTATTCTTTCCCGATTCTTATACCAGCAAATATATGAATATTTATGCAACTATTTTCATTCATGACTATTTTTTCTCTCGATACACAAAACAAACCACAAAGCTTCAAGATATCCAAACACGATTTCTTCATCTTAATCCTTTCGCCAGCATCCAGACGTCGTCTGGCCGTTCAGCTCAAGATTTTTTTCGTGTTAAAAAAGAACATTATCTTCTGCGCGCATCTTTTACTCAACAGATTTCTTTTCAATTGTAACGAATTATTCACGGTATAAATACAATATTTAGATAGTCATATACTCGTAATGTATGTGAGCCAGTACATAGGGTTAATGTCTGTTTAAAATATTTCGTCGTAGTCGCTCGGTTCGGTATGGTACGGCTACGTTTTGAACCCTGTTCCTTCGCGAGCCGGTTTTTCTTTCGTCTGATTTTATTTCGGCGTATATGTGTGTTCTATCGATGTGTTATTGCCATTATTGTTATTACACGGGACTTAAGAATCTGTCTGGGGCGAAGGCCTATTGTCTGGATCGTCTTTGAACGTACTTGGAACTGACTCAAGGAATATTTCTTAAAGTTTTTTAAATATAACGACCTCACTTCCAATGTTTATTAAAGTCATATAAATAAAAATGAAGATAATAAGAACTGTACATTTTTTTAATTTTTGCAACTAATGTAAAAAATGAAAAAATTAAAAATAAATTAAACGCTATTGCAATTTTTTATTTATTTCTCGATGTCAAATTTTGTAATTATTAATTGCTCATAACAATCAAACTTGAAAGATATAATTAGATTTAGTAGATGAAATTTACTTTTTTTAACTCATTCAATATTAGATAATAATATTTAATATATAATATCAATGTATGTTATATTGGAATAACATTGGAATGCATTTTCCAATTAGAATATGCTGTCGCTAAAAATTGGAGCAGATGATTACTACAAAAACCGTTTTATTTAGTTTTGACGGAATATTCCATTTGATTTCAATTATTAATAAAATAGTAATATTTAATTTAACTATTCTAAATAAATAAGTGGCAATAAAATTTTGTTGTAATATTTTCTTGAAAAGTGTGAGTCTGTATGTATTTACTATTTATTTTAACTAAAGGTAGAGAAAGATAAAAATTTGTAAATCCTCATCGCTATGTTTTTGAAAGATATTACTCAAATAAAATGATTCAAGAGTTCATCGATTTGTACAAACATGTGGCAAACTGCTTTGAAGACAGCAGACAGCCCTACACTATATAGAAAATATGAATGCAAAATGTATTTATATATTTTTACAGTGACAACGATTTTTACTTGGATATATAGATAGCAATATGTTTCCAAGTGAAAATAGCCCTTGTCCGGCATTGCTGCACCAATAAAATGTAGCCCTATTAGATTAATTCTAATAACAAAAATCATCAAATATGGATGGATGACCATTGGGTTACCATCTAAAAATACGAAGTAACGAGAAGTTTCTGCCCAACAGCTCATAGGACGTTAGGTTCTGATTGCTGTTAAAATATATATATATAAAAAAATTATTTTTATATTTTTGATCAAGTGTCAAGAAAATGAAAATCCATCATTAAGATGTAAAATTCAAGGAATTCAAGGAAAAATACAAGCACAAACTGGACTCACATTCGAACCCATCTATAGTTGACATTACTCAACCTTTTGGCATGAGGAGATTGAAACGACAATGGCCTTTAGACTTAGTCTTAGATTAGGTCTAATATAATATCATAATAATTGTAAACTGAGAAGTTCTCATTGGAGTTCTTCTTAGGCATCGCTCTTAAATATTGTCATTTTAGCTCATAGGAATCTTTATGGATTTCTGATTGCTAAATAAAACTGAGTTAAAAAAAAAAATGATGTACAATTTATATTTTTTATATCAAAATTCATCTGATATCAAAATTCTATATGTAAATATACAATATTTATACATTAAATGAAGTATTTATTATTATTACTAGACATTAGACACTAGACTGTTCTCAATAAAGTGAAATCTAAATTTTTATTTTTCTTTATATT
Source organism: Ctenocephalides felis (assembly GCF_003426905.1). Lineage (NCBI taxonomy): Eukaryota > Metazoa > Arthropoda > Insecta > Siphonaptera > Pulicidae > Ctenocephalides > Ctenocephalides felis. Next base: position 36,940,981 of record NW_020539725.1, on the reverse strand, counting down.
CTAACTGTTTTTTCTCTCTCGTTTATATAACAACAGCTTATAAGATCTTTTTGTATTTTTATTGCAATTTTTAATAAAAAAATAATATTTAGAACAAAACATGTTGTTCTCTTATTGGTGACCCCGACATACTGTTTGTATAGAACAAAAAAAAATCCATGATTTTTTTTTCAAAAATATTTCTTTCTCTAATCAATTTTCAAATCCACTACTGCTCTCTGAGAGATTTAGGTGACTGGTTTATTGGAACGAAGCCGCAGGCCGTCGCGAATCCTTTAGCGGTCTCATGCATTCCATTGGTCCTGCATACATCCTAAGTCCGTGCGAGTTATCCTTGTATTAGCGTTGATAATATACATAATACGTGGTGGTCATCGCGCTCTCGGCCTGAAGCCTTTCCGAAGGATCGAGATCGAGTGCCGCACACTCGAGATGGGCCGGACCGCGTTTTTGTTATTTATAGCTACATGTTTTATTTGTGCAAAACCAGCGTGCAGAATCGAAAGGATTCGTTGAGATAAGATATTTTTGAGAGGGATATTTGATGATACGATATATGTTCTTTTATTATACTTAATATGATATTTAGGCAATAATATATTTAAACATGCCAATTACGAATGCAACTAATTAAAAATATGACTTGAATGTTAAGATATTATTAAACGTATTAGCGTTAGATCTGCTCAAGCCTTTACCACCAAAGCGTCTCAAAAAAAGAATCTGCAATGATTTACTACATAATATAACATAACATCTATGAAGGCGCTATCGCAGGATAGCGATCCTTCTCACGCAGTCAAATAATATATAACTGTAACAAATGTAGCTGAATGTACTTTGTACAGCTTGCTATAAAAAAAAAAAATTAAAAAAATGTTTAGATATGTCTAGTATACAAGTAATTTTATGTAAGTATGAGGTTTGCCGCCAACACTGAACGGGGAGTGATGTGGCAACACAAGTCGGCCATGAGTGCGAATTTGGCAGAAAAACAAAATAGGACACGTGTTATGATGTTTTCGAATTTGTAAAACGACAAGAAATTATAATACATAATAACATATAAGTTTATTTTTGATAAATGCTTTGTTATCTTGAACTAAGTATCAAATAAAATATTCTTCTGGTTTAATAATTTTCTTTCTAATATTGAGTTTTAAAACGATTGCAATTTTTTTTTCAAATATGAGTCAAGTTTCATATTTTTTTTTAACTTACTTTAAGAACGCTACCTAATTCCATGATTTAATATACATGCTAATTGATTTCTTAGATTAACTGAATTTAATCATTTGCATTTTATTATTGCATATTAAAACTATCAAGTATACAATATTTTTTATTAGAAGGGAATTTTATTATTTAGAATTTATTTAAGTTCGGTGACATTCGGAAGCATCAAATTTAGAAAAATTATATAATTATCATGTTATCAAATAATATTAAACAGTTATGATTTCAAATGATGTTTTTCATGTTTTTTTACTTATACTTATTACTTAACTAGCAAACCGGGCAAAAACCGTTTCACCACCAGATGGTTTCATTTTATGTAACATTTAGTTCGGTGATTAAAAATTGAATAAAAAATTGCACAATACACGTGATTGATTTGATAGTTCCCAATTGAAATGTTATGAAACAAATAACTTATTGTTTGCATTTTTTGCACAATTTAACAGTGATCACAATGCCGGTTTGTCACATGAAATTAACTGAGCAGAAAACAATGAGTAGCTGTCAAACAAATATTAATTAATTAAACAACAATTAATTAATTAAACAAAATATTAGTTTGTAGTACATGCTAAGTATCAGAGATGACGCTGTATGTGAAAAAACAAAAAGTGTTTTCCGCTTTTCTGTTGAAATCTTTCTTCTTTGCTATAAACCTCGCGGAGTCCGAGGCCTTTCCAACGAATGCAAAATCGTCGAAATCGGTTCGTGCGTTCTGAAGTTATATCGACAGAAAGGAAAACCCGACTTATTTTTATATAATAGATAATTATTTTCAGTTGTAGTTTTGGCCGTTCTATTTTATTCCATGATTTGCACGGTTTTTAAGCTTACAATAAATATAAGGATTTAAAAATTATTTGAAACTTTATATTAGTTTCGATATTCTCTACTTCTTCGTAGTTGTTATTCCATAGATCTATGTCTGGTGACAAATTGAACTCTGTTGTGTTAATGTAAAAGAAATTGTAAACGGAAGCTGAACAGATGTTTTCGTGTGTTAAACACGTAAATGAGGTAAGAGTTGCAATTTCTAAACGGTCTCTAATTTGAAAATTGCAGCTGTAACACTACTTGCGCAAAATTCGAAAAATTTAAAAACATATGCCTATTTTGAAATTCAGACATAACCTTTTCAATTTTCTGCTAATAATAGACAAAACAAATTACTTTTAAAATACCTGCGGCGGTATACTTTTTACTTATCTTTATTCGCAATACATTTGTAAGCCTACAGTTTTTGACCATTCACAAAAAAGGTAATTTTTTTGGACAGTTGCCGAAAAAGTAGCAGGATGCTTCTGCGGAACGAATTTTTGTTGAACGATGTATGGTACTACGAAAACGTAAATATTTTGCGCACAATGAATCAATGAAACAAATTTGAAAAAAAAGGTGTGAGAATGAATTGCGCGTCGATGAATGAAATGGGAAATGATGAGTGTGAAAATATCCGATTTCGTGGAAAAGTTATGAGCAATTTGAAATAGAGAGAGATTTATGTTGAATGTTTTTTAACCTTTATTTTGGTGGGAATACAAATTAGATTTTTGTTAAATATGGAAATGTAAGGTAAATATTATTTAGTTTTCGAAACAGAGAAAGATCTTTACTTTGATGGTAATCCAAATTAGGTTTTTTTTTAATATAAAAGCGTTAGGTAAATATTAGAAAACTAAATAAACTATTGCATTAACATAAAATTTTTTTTTCATAGAATGATCAAATATTTAATCAGAATGAAATTGTAAAATAATAAATATTGAGTAAATCTGATGAAAATCGCCTCCCTATTCTGATATATCAAAAATATTTAAAGCTCAATATTTAAAAAAAATTAAATATATTTTTAATAATTTTTATCGCATTATTTTTGGCACATGTGATGAATACGTAAAACTATTTACAATAATAAATTAATTTACGTTAACGCTATTTGTTAATGAAAATTAATCAATTCAACAAAATTAATAACATTGTTTAAATATTTTTTGCCAGTGAAATATTTAATAATATTATTATTAATAGTCAATAGAAATTAATCCAATTAAACCTAACTCCTAAAATCGTGCATGTAATATTAATAATAGTTTAACTTTTTTTGTTTTTTGAGTTAAATAATGATTTTATTATATATTTCACTGGCAAATATAATATTTAAACAATATTATTAATATTGCTTTCTCATAATTTTTGCAACTAATGATTATATTATGGACTAACCTCTAAGCAGCGAAAATCCAAACACAATTAATACACCGACACGTCTTGCTTTTGGGACACTTTAGGCACACAGTACATCATCACAGTTTATCAAATAATTTTGCACACGAATTTTAAAAATAATTTACAAAAAAAATATTTATATCTAAAAACACACAATAAAATTATATATACACACTAAAGTTCGAAAAATTTAGAAAACTGTTTAAAATTGACGAAATGTTTTTTGAAAAATTTTGCGAGCGATTTTTCGAAAAACTCTATCGAACCTCCCCCATCGGTGTTTAGGACGGGAATGTCTGGATGTTGAGTTGTGTTCCCTGATATTATTTTTATTATACCTGGAGTTTTAGTAGCAGTTAGATTCCCCACCACTCTGTCAGGTAATGGTAGTCATTACGTTTCGCTCGGGCCCGTGTTTCGCGCTAAGAACGAAAGTGACAGATGCTTCTATGAAATTTTACGTTTTACCGAAAGCACATACATGTGCTTCGGTGTTTGCGTCATTGTAAGTGCATAAGAGCTTTTGAAGTTTGGCAGATCTTGAAGCTTTATTAAAATTGCGTAATTGTCAAAATTCAGAAGATCTATCTTCTTCTGCATTCATATAATAGTGATATCAGATTGAAATGTGTTTAAATTCAGTAACTTTGCCATTAATTCATATTAAAACTAGTGGGGCGCATGGCATCGTGCCTTAAGGCAAATTGCTGGAACTTCCCGTACCAAAAGTTTTTTTATAAAGATTAACATTGTTGAAAAAAAATTTCACTTAAAAAAAATTAGATTTTTGAAAAACTATACATTTGATAAAAAATTACTTTTTTGAAAAAAAAATATTGAAAAAAAAATGTTTTCTTTATTTTGACATATTTTGGAAAATCTGAACTTTTTGTCAAAGCAATCGTACTGCTTTAACTGCATAGAGACGAAATGTCAAAGCGCGTAAGCGCTTTGTCGCCGTCTAACGGATAAACATTTGTACGGAACCCATAGGAATGTAAACAAAATTTATACCTTTTGTTAAAATCTCTATAAAATATCTGATAATTTGATGTGCATATGTCTAATGATCATTTTTGACAGTCAAATGGCATTTTTTTACTTTTTTCAATAGATCTCCGAAACCACTAGACCTGCCTTCATGAAAATTTGATCAGTTCTTTATTTTGTTAATACAAGTAAAATGTTTTTCGAATTATCCAAATCGGACGCACCGTACTCCTAAAGACTGAGTTACCGTTTTTGGCATTTTTTGCCCCATATCTTCGGAACGGCTAGACCTGCCTTCGCCAAAAACTAATCAGCACGTCTCCTTATCAATACGAATCGAATGTTTTTTGAATGATTCAAATCGCTTCATTCGTGTTCCCGAAATCACACACACATACATCCATTTTTTCTAAGGTATGCCAAAATATTCAGAAACCTCTGAAACGTAAAGATATTATTGAAGCAATTAAAATATTAAAATGTCGTGCAATTAATTATTGAAAAATCACAATTTTTTAAAATAACACTTGTAGTTTTAGTTTTAAGTTTTAAGTTATATCACAAATTTAGCAAAGAGTATTTTTCTCGTTTGTACAATTTTTAAACACATGAGAAATGGACCATATATAACGAAGGCCCAATCAGTAGCAGCTGTGAATCTTATCATTTTAGATAAACTGGGTCAGACATCTATGCAAATATGTTCGTTCGTCTGAGATTTTCATATATCTCTTGAAAAAATGGAAGATTATTTGATGAATAAATTTTTGCAATCATCAGCTAAATCATCTTCCAAATTCGTAGTACATTTTACCAGTCCATTGGTCTGTATTTATTTTTCTTACTTTTATATCTCTATGCTTTTGGTACAGTTAAATAAAGACAAAAGATTTATAACATATTGAGAGATATGATAAATTGGAGATGAAAAATATCTTCTTTTAATAATTTAGAAATATATTTTTTAAAGAATACGTTAATCCATATGTAGTATATGTACCTATTATGTTGACTTCATATTTGGTCGACAGAAATGACTAACCATAATTATGCAATTAAAAATTAATTAATTAATTTATGAAACTTTAATAGTAAAATTAATTCTAAATCTTGAATCCACATGAACTATCATAGTCCTTAAAAATTGAATATTAGTTAACCTACTTTAATAAATTGGAATCTATATACAATTAGCAAGTTTATTTTCTAGTGTTTAAATCTACAAAATGGGAACATATAAATATTTTTTATTAAGGGCGAGAAGAACGTATTTATAAAATTAATCCTTCATTTATAGGACCCGAAAGCTCTTGCAGGAACACACCGCATTGTAAAAAGTTGCGTTCGCTTTTTACTAACGTATACCGTTCTTTCAGTTCATAATTTAATCTCTTTTGATATGATAATCGATATCAGTAGTCCTCAATCAGGAAGTTTAGTAAAGAATAGAATAGTTATTATTATTTTGAATATAATTTAAATTAAATTGCTACAAATATATTTAGAAACGAGTGATTGAAATGATGCTGCTATTGCTAAAAATCTATATAAGACACAAATTTTATTTCATTGTCATAACCAACCAATATCAAACTATTTTTTAGTTTATACATAGACTCTAATTAGCCAGATGCAGCTATGTCATAAATGTTTGTTTTATTACATATAATGTTAATAATTAAAATTAATATACTTTTCTGTATACTTATCAGGGCAACTTTTATACTGGAATACTTATGTAGATACTTTTCTATCGATATTCTTCTAAAATATTGCTAAAAAAGATTTGACTTATTTTAAAAAACACTAATTTAAAGCATTTTTTTGTATTTTATTAAATTATTAATTAATATTTTAATCTGTTGAAATTTTATTTAACATTTTAAAGAATGGCATGTCTTTTCATAATTCAAAATCCAATTAGATTCTGATAAGGAGAACTCGTGCGTTACTCGTCTGGGACTTTAATGAAACTTGGCATAAAGGTGGTGTTTTTTAGGATCTTGTTTTGACTGAATTTGAATTTACTTTTCGAAGGACCATATGTAAAACACTTAATTGATAACTGTATATATTTATTTTGTATTAATGACAAGTTATAAGTGTATTTACAATAACTTTAATACTGTTTTTGATTACGATCTGATTGATTGATTTATTTGTATAATTTTTTGATAGATGATTTTTTGTTTATATATCAATATAGCCGCATGCTTTGATTGGCGCGAACATTCTCCCGGCCTTGAAATGTAGATTTCAAAATAATTAATAATCTTCATTAAATCGTTAGGATATGAGCTTCAAGGAGAAATTTGTCTTGAGTATACAAACATTGCTTCGATATGTGTCAGAATCATATAAAAGTTTTCGAAGGTTAAGATATTCCATGACCTTATGGCTGCTTCCCAAATTCCTCCGAAATGAGGAGAATTCGGTGGAACATGCTTCCATGATACATCTTCGTTAATCATTTTATCACTAATCTCGTTTTGATTTGACTTTCTTTGTGAAAAGTTATAACATTCCTTTAATCCAGAAGCTGCGCCTATGAAATTCGTTCCATTATCTGAATAGATTCCGCGAGGTTTGCCATGTCGTGCCATAAATCGTTTTAATGTTGCCATGAAACTATTCGTCGTTAAATCAGATACTAATTCATGATGAATTGCTTTCGTAACAAAACATACAAATAAGCATATATAAGTCTTTAATTTTTTGCACCCTCTTGTTTGACGATCTCTTATTAAGACAGGACCTCCGTAATCTACTCCGCATATAAAAAAGGTGTAATTGATTATTATAGCATTAATGGATGAAACCATGTGGGTTATACTTTTAAAGCATATTACACATTTTTTATGATTAATCTTGTAAAGTTACTGCTTCCGATAGGCCAATAGGTATTACGCATTGTATTTTATAGTATTTGTGTTCCGCAATGATACAATTTTAAATACTCATGTCTAGCTATCAGAACTGTTAATGGGTGATTCTTTGGTAGTTAGTGATTTTAGGTTTGAAGATTTGTTTAATGCTTCCTTACTCATAATTATGTCTATGTCATGCTTGAATGTATCATGTTGTGTCTTGCTGTGTTTCAGTTAAATTTTGTAATCAAAATGGGCCTTGCCACTATATAAATGAATTAGATAGTAATTAGATTATGTTATTGTATGGAATATGAATCGGTTTTAGAATAAATTACGATAATTTCGTATTCCTTTGGAAAAACTGTCTGGTTTTAAACACACCGTGATTAGGCCAATAAAAACTTGTTTTGGGTTTGATTGATTCACTAGCTATGCTTCTATTTCCTAGTGACATATAAGTATTCATAAAGTTTTTATCTTTGGTAAATAGATTTTGATTTGTTCGTAAATCATTTGTGCGTGAAATATAGCATTTACAATTCGCATTGTCTTTTATGTGATTTGTAAATCGAGTTGTAACAATAGACCTTCCGTCATTTGTCAAAGCTCTATTAGAAAAATGTTGTTTGCGTTGTGTTTTCGTTTTATTAAAATATTGTATGTCATTGCTTGCTTTCAAATCCCAAATTCTATTTTCTTGCGCTTTTACATTAGATCTACGATTGCATATTAAAAATGAATGTGAAGTATTAAGAGGTATGTTACCGGCAGAATGACATGAAATAATTTGTGGTGTATCAAGAGTCGGTGGTTGGTTTGAATTTCTGTGTAAGAGACTATGGTGATTTGAATTGCAAAAGGTACATCGACTCGATGAAAGGCATTGACTAACATTATGATTACACCGTAAACAATTAATGCATAATTTAAGTTCTTTTGCTTTAATTAATCTATCTTCTGTAGATAGTGATCGAAACTTTGGGCATTTGAATGCTGAATGATAAGTCCCATTGCAAAACAGACAAATATTTTTGCAATTGGTTGATGTATCGTAAGACTTCGTTTGTTTTGCGTAATTAGTGTTATTGTCTTTAAAATTATTGAAAATTCCGGTTCTTGTCTCAGTTGGGTTTATAGCTTCTAACGTCATACAGCGTTGATTTAGAAAGCTATTGAGTTCGGCAAATGTAACTAATTCTGACCCTCTATTCATGAGCATTTCCCACTCTTGGTGAGTTTTCTTGTCTATTTTTGTCATGATTAAATAATTAATTAGAGCGTCCCACTGGTCTACCGGTTGTTGCAACATTTTTAGACATCTTAAGTGCTTATTAAACGTATCTATTAAATTGCGAAGATCCTTACCCGATTCATTGTGCATGGCTGGATGATCAAATAATTTTTTAATATGGTTATTTACGATTATTTTCTTGTTTTCAAACCGCGTTTTTAATAAGTCCCACGCAATAATATAATTATCGGCCGTTGCCGGTAGTGATTCTATGAGATTAGCAGCATCCCCCTTTAGGCACGATTTTAAATAATAAAATTTTTGGGCATTGCCTATGTTTGAGTCTTTGTGAATTAAACAAGAAAATGAATCGTAAAATTGTAACCTGTTTAAATAAGAGCCGTCAAACTGAGGCAAATTAATCTGAGGCAATTTAATGTTGTTAAGACTATTTGTCATATTAGAATCATTAAAGTTGTTTGAATTAATATCTGATTTATTTTGTGCTATTTGACTGAATTTTAATAAAGTTGATAGGCACCTTTTATATTTTTCAAAGTATTCATCTAATTCGATATCCATTAACTTATTTATTTCATCTTCGTCTTCTAATAGCGTTGTTATATTGATAATGGTGTTTTCGAATATTTCAAATAATGGCCTTACCTCTTCGACATGGCTGTTTATATCTAAAATATCTAACTCAGAAGTAGGTGTTTCTGCCATTTGTTTGCATATTTTCTCATATCTTGTTAATCGCGATTTCATTCCTCTTTGCTTCAGTTTTAATGATTTTAACGATTCCATTTTGACGTGGATTATAATTGTAAAAATGGTTAGTTTTAAGTGACCTGATTTCTGCTCCTTTGGCTCCAATTGATGTCTTGTATCTTCTTCGACTGCTGGATGTCAATTCGACTCGTCTGGACCAATGTTTTTTAGGATCTTGTTTTGACTGAATTTGAATTTACTTTTCGAAGGACCATATGTAAAACACTTAATTGATAACTGTATATATTTATTTTGTATTAATGACAAGTTATAAGTGTATTTACAATAACTTTAATACTGTTTTTGATTACGATCTGATTGATTGATTTATTTGTATAATTTTTTGATAGATGATTTTTTGTTTATATATCAATATAACCGCATGCATTGATTGGCGCGAACAGGTGGATTTGGCACAAAACGGCGTTAAATATTTGAAAACTGTAAAAAGTCTATTAATCAAATTAAATTTTATTATTATTTCAGTATAGCCGAACATGTTACCATATGTCATCTTATTCTAATGAATTTTTGTATGATTGCATTCACTTGAATGAAGATAAAATAATTATTAGAGAATGGTTATATCTTGCACATAGATATACCTCTTAAAAAGGATAAAAATAGCTTAGTTTTTAATTTTTAACAAGATTTTGATTAATATAAAATTTCTGTCGACCAAAACAATAACACCGATGTGTACATCATTATAATAATCTTTTTACAACACACTCTTGCTGAAATATTGTATTGCGTCGTGAAATAAAATTCTTTACCAGCAGCCAAAGTTTTCTATATTTTATTGATTATTATGGTCTTTATTATGTTCTATTTTAAAATCTACGCTCAAGAAGCTTCTGCAAAAAAAAACACTTTATCATAAGTGAGTGCATGACAAGTAAAAATTGCACTCCATCTTTTCAGTAATAGTCGATTATGGAAAAGCTGATTATTGAAGAAACTGTACTTGCTGATGAGTTACAATGCAATATAATGAAATGTTTTGCTGAATTTTTCACATAAATCTATACTTGACGTATACTTGTAGATGCCTGAATTGTATAGGACACAATATAGTAAAAAAATTGCAATTCAGTTGTAAGTTTAATGCAAATTTACTAATCTATAATTACTATTGTTGGAACAGCATGTAAAATTGTCAGTATAACATTGCATTATAAATCACTCTTTTCTTATTTAGTATTAATTAAATTTCCATGGAACCAACAGTTTTACAATAGTGAATCCTCCCAGTTTTTTCTCGCCGTCTCTCCTCGGTCGGGTCGCGTTTATTGCCTCGAAGACTGTGCGTAAGATCATCGTAGAACACGGCTAATCTTTCGATTGAGCGAACGCGCTTCCCCCTTTTTCGCTCTGAACAGCAGAGAACATTGGAGTGAGCCGGTGTTAAAGCTTTTCTGAATACTTTTATATTGAGGATCCCGCTGCGATTTGTGTTTGCGGTGAGATGCTTCAGATCCCATTCAAGTGAGCATCATGGAAAGGAGAAGAAATTTGGTTATAGGATTTTTAGTTTTAGACAAATTAGGCGAATTAGATTTCAATGAAGTTGAGCATTTTTAATACATTTTTAATTTTAATGCCTTTATTTTGAGGTTTTTGCAACCTTTTGTCTTTGCAGAGTGTTGCTCATTGGACCGAGCAAAAGAGCAGATATTTAGTTACTGATTAGTTACATTGTAATATTATGAAATATTTTGCTGTTACCGCTCTTATTTCTTTCAAATTTTGTATTGATGTCTATCTTTAAAATGTATATTATCCGTGTTTTTAGATCTAGGAATAGATATCAATAGGCACAAGTGCTAGTGATAGTTTAGAAGTTGTTAGTGATTCGATTATTATTTAGTTGTACGTTTTTGAAAAAAGTTATTTAATTATAATTACTTTATTTCTCTTTATTGATCAGTAGCAATTTGTTTTGATAATCATCTAGTCAAGTTATTGTAATAAATTTCACATCTATTGAGAGATGTTGAACATTAATCAAAGCAATTAATAAGTTTTTGATTATCTATACAGATGTTAAAATAGAAGATATTTTAGTAAAATTATTCTCGTATTTTCGTATTTATATCTGGAAGATTTTAGATGGTGTTTTTTCGTCTTGTTGAGTTTTATTTACAATTCTAAATTTCTAATTAATGTATTTGATCTGGCAAAATTATTGTCTATCATACGCACAAATAATCTTATACTTCAAGAATAATGATATCTTATGAAAATAAAGCTGAAAATCGTGATTTTGTTCAGTATGGCAGTTTTATCTTGACCTATCTTATTTTCGGTGGAATATCAACCAAATGAAATACTGTGAGGTTCAGAGGAAAATTAATTTTTACATTGTGATTCTTCTTACAATTGAGAAGTTATTGAGATCGATCGAAAAGTTTTTGATTATCTGTACAGATGTTAAATTAGAAGATATTTTAGTAAAATTATTCTCGTATTTTGGTATTTATATCTGGTCGATTTATATCTAGATGATGATCTTTTATCTTGTTGCGTTTTATTTACAAACGATTCTAAATTTCTAATTTATGTATTTGATTTCGCGAAATTTATTGTCTATTATACGCAAAAATAATCTTATACTTCAAGAATGCTATTATGTTATGAAAATAAAATTAAAAATCGTGATTTTGTTCAGTATGGCAGTTTTATCTTGAGCCATTTTATCTTCGGTGAAATATCAACCAAATGAAATACTGTCGTTCAGAGGTAAATTAATTGCTACATTATGATTGTTAACTGATTGAGGAGTTTTTGAGAATGATGTGATTAATATTAATGATCCTATTAAATAAGACCATACGTCTGTAATCAATATTTATTATTGATTAAATTTAACATGATATAACCTTGAATTTTGATCCAAACGCACAAAATGCATTTGTAATTAGCAATAAAATCTTTCTTTATAATAATCATAAGAATCTAAAAGTCAAGAAACTAGAAAAATAATTAATAATTTGAGAGCATTAATTTTATTGAGACTAGAACTACAGAATAAATACATATTGTATATTATATATTATATATTTCAAGAATTTCAAGATCAAATTCCCCAATAGTAAAACAAAGGGGTACATGTGTTTTATGCGTTTACCACAAGTTTATACCCTTATGCGCCAAACCGCAAAATAGCTATCCGGTCATACACAGGGCGTGAGTCCGTGACATTTTAATTTCTTCAATTCTGCCCATGATCATGACTTGCCAAATTGTTTCCCACTCGAAATAAGGTTGACGAACTAACTAAACTTCCATTGAATAAATGACTTGCAAATTTTGACTAAATGACTCCATGAAAGGTATTAATGTCACCTTAATGAACCATGGGAACAAAATAGATTGTTCAGCCCGTATAGTATACCCTTTTACAATCAAATACTGATTGTCTGAGAATTGTTCAACTTTTCTTTAAATTCGATTCGAGTTTAAATAAATACTTGCTTTTACTTCAGAATATCTTATTTGTGTTGTCTCGACAGATTCTTATATATTGTGTATTCTCACGATTCTTCAGTAAGATATTTTCGATATTATTATATTAGCTGTTTAGGTATCTACTATTGTAAAACTAGTTCTTTCATCTAGTTTGGAATACTAGAAAGATATTTCTTTTAGTATCTACTTTTTAATATAAATATATTTCATTTTGCAAAACAGACTTGTATTTCAGTTGAATCCAATTTAAACTCGATTAAAGACTATTACCTTTGTTGAACGCAAGTCCGAAGTATCATTGGCCCAAGTGTCTTCTCAAATTTCTGCAAACACATAAATTTGATTCCCTTCGTCTCTGATATGACTTCCCTCTCGCGACTTATAGTAATTCTTGGCCTGTGTTACAAACATCAGTCGCCGTCCAAGCAATTTGTCCGAAAGGTAACCCAATACCTTGCATCTCGCGAACCGATCCGTTCATCGGAACTCATATTATAAGCACACGAATCTTCTGTCCCAAAGACTTGAAACTGTATCATGTCTTATGATGCATTGTGTTATTTTACGAGAGCCTGTAAGAAGCAGTTCGTGCTATTTTGCATTACAAACGGGTAATAAATACTTGATAATGGAAAAATCGTTGATCATCTCTAACAATCGCGGAGTGTCAGTGCGCGAATGGCAAAGCGTAAGAGAGACGGGAGCGCGTGTCGGGCTAAAAGCCAGACCGGGACGGCTGGACAGACTATGACTACCGGTGAGCGGTGAGCCGGTGAGCCGGTGACTCTGCCGCGACGGGGACTTGATTCGCGGATGAATGATGCGTGTCGCGAATATTTCGAGAAGTCAGTGGCGCTTTGACTTGATGAATCTAAATAATTAAATTCGTAATTCATAACTCACTTTGAAACTTAGAGTTATCATTCAGAAAAAAATATTGACGTAAGATCAAAATATAGAAAGTTGCAACTAATATTAATAATTAATATGTTGTTTATTTGTAATCTTATTATTTCTATTGCACATAATGTTCACTTATCATATACTTTAATAGTATATTATTTTTTTAAACTAAGTTCAACTATTGATAAATGATCATAATATAAGATTATTATGATTTGCCTAATCGTCAATTGGTTCATTGGCACATCTAATATTTACTAAGGCATTATACAAGATAAAAATTAGGGTATGGATATCCTTTCATTCAATGTCGAAGTCAATACAATTTATTGAGTACTGAATAATGAATTTAACAGTAAAGAGAACTCGCACCGCATTTCATTACCGTATTCATACCCTATTCATTTTTGATTATCTATACAGATATTAAATTGGAAGATATTTTAGTAAAATTCTTCTCCTATTTTGGTATTCATATCTGGTTTATTTTAGGTGATGTTTTTTCATCTTATTGAGCTTTATATACAAACGATTCTAAATTTCTAATTTATGTATTCAATTTCACAAAATTATTGTTTATTATGCGCACAAATAATCTTGTATTTCAAGAATACTAATATGTTACGAAATTAAAACTAAAAACCGTTATTTTGTTCAGTATGGCAGTTTTATCTTGTGCCATTATATATTCGATGGAATATCAACCAAATGAAATACTGTGTGGATCAGAGGAATATCAATTTTTACATTACGATTCTTAACTAATTGAGGAGTTATTGGCGAATTTTCAGACCAATAGAGTATTAAACCTAGGGAAATTTTTCACGGCATATAATGTTATAGTGCACTGTTATCGCAAACAACTTCAATCTTTTTTTTATCAAATTTTATAAAGATTTTGATATAAATATATGAAAAAATTAATATAAATCGATTTGAAAATCGTATTTATGTTAAATTATAATATTCTTTTATCTTCTCTGCAAATATTTCATTTATTTATTTGTTATACATTTGAATGTGTTTATGAGTTATGATAAATTGCATTTATATATAGTTCTAAATACTTAATTTTATCAAATTTGTTTGTAATTTTATTATTATTTTATCAAATCTTAATTAGTAAAAAACATTTCATCAACAGAATTTAGCTTTTAATATCACTGCAAAAATTTATCGTCATAAATTAGAAAATTTCACATTATTATTCCACATTATTCCTTATGTAATAAGGATATAATATGAAGCACTTGATAAAATTGAGTAATTTGATAAAACATTTATAAAAAAATATTTTTAAGGAAATTATTATTTTAATTTGAAACTAAAACTGTATCGTGATTAGTATGAATATTATTTATTTCTTATTTCATAATATTAGTCATTGAATATTCTGAAAATCAATTGATTTCAATTATTGAATTATTATTGTGTGAAGTTTATATTTTGATATTTCATTATTCAACATATTGTCGTTATGTAATCATTAAATTCACTTGCATTATCCAGTTTAAAAGGGCACACCTAAAATATTGTTTTTATTCTCTTTAATTAATTACAATCAGAACATAATTACATTCTACAAGCTATTTTGATTTACATTATTAAATTTAATTATTGATAGTAGTTACTTCAGTGGGTAATTACTATAAGATATTAATTACTGAATCAAATTATTAGGCCATAATTTTTTGAGACTTCTAAATTATCGTGTAAGAAGCATTGCAGCAACGAGTGAATTAGTGTGATTTTCTAATTTCTGATGGTGATTGGTGAACTTAGTTCTTAAAAAATCTTTAATATACATATTAATTAAGATCATCGTGCAGAATTTTGTTATCTGTATGCCAGGGTGCACTTGCCATCATTCTAAGAAGTTTTGATTGTGTTCGCTGTACTAATGCTACATTTGACTTGTTAGATCAGCACTCTAATCAAAGCTCTATTCCAAATGACCGTATAGAAATAAATACTTTTATAATACTTAAATTCTATTTTCAAGACATAATTTTACCTAAAATATGATTAAAAGATAATGCAAATAAATATATTTGTGCAATTTAGAACAAAATGATTATGAAAACTATATCAACTATAATTAGTTTGGTAATTTATTCCTCGGCAGCACTGCGATCGCTCTTCACGAACATTTTGCAGAACAGCGTTTTTGCAAAGGGATGCTAACTTAACGATATTTTTATTCATGAAAGGGATGTCACCCTTCCATTCTCTGCCATTATCCGTACACGCCGCCGTGACCCTGCGCCTTGACCTTGGGCCATCCCGCGCGGTCTGTGATGGATGCGCAAGAAAAAAGCTCTTGGAGAACCGGTACCGCTCTTTATATGCGAAAATATCGCAATGTCGCGTACTCGCATCTACACAAAAAGAAACACCCGAATGGGTCATAAAATTTCAGTTATATGAAATATACACGGGACAAGGAATCGAAGACAATGGATTCTGTAAGCGGGACATTAAAAATATACGCCGATTGTCGTAAAATCTTTTAAACGCCGATATGTGGTTAAAAATCAATGCGGTTGCATTTTAGACGCGTGGCGAATTGTTGTGCAGTCCAGTCATGGGAATAATTCATTTTATTACAGTTTTGTGCGCATTTATTTGTATTTCAAATAGATTTGTCACAAGATTATTACATTACGTTTCAATTCTATTATCGTTGCCATTGACCATATAGAGATTGTAAAATATTCTGACAAGGAGTACCTCAGGTTTACTCTTCAGCGATTTGAATGAACTTTGCATGATGATCGAATTGATATTCAAACCGAATACCTTAAATATTTATAGGCCTATGGGAATTGGTTAAATTATAAATATTAATTAAACTATTGAAAAATAGACCAGCCGCTATAAGTATGCATACAGTGTTTCAGACTCAGTCAGTTTAAGCGTTTTTTTCTACATTGCGCGTTCGGATCCATAGATGAATTAAAATTATTATAATATTAACTCATAAAATCAAACAATTTGGTGCTATGGTATACAATTGTGGGGCAGTGCACATAAGACTAACATAGAAATAATATAGAAATTTAAAAGCAAATTTTTGAAAATTGCCTTAGGAGCTACAAAATATGTTCCCAACTGGTTGATTCATGTCGACACGAATACACCTACCATAAATGAAGTAATAACATAAACAGCACACAAGTATAGAAACAAGCAAATCAGTCACCCAAATTAATTAGCAAACTCCTTGATAACAGAGAACTATCCAAGAAAATTGAAAAGAAAAGCACCACTGGATTTAAGCCATTAACTCTCCTGATAAAAAATGGAAATAACTTAATCATTATTTATAAGATATTTTTTAATAAGTAAATAGTTAAAATTATATAATTATCAATAAAATATTGTGAATTTCATATCGAATAGAAAAACAACCACTGAGTTGTTTCTTTACAACATGCCCTTGTAGTATACAATGTCCCTTTTCGGCCGACTATTGTAAATTCATCAAATTTATTGAATGTCCTTTACTGGACAGTTGTAAATAAAAGAGATAATAATAATAAAAAAAAAATATTGCAAACATATTTATAATTATTAACTCGGTGCACATAAATTGACAGTGAGTTTAAATCGCAAAAAATAAAATTAAAGAATAGCACATACCATCTACTAACTTAGCTTCTAAATTATATTGATAACAGTTATAATTGAATTATCTGTAATTAGAAATTACCTAATTTTCCAAGACATCTGGAATTTCTAAATCTATTTTTATTGCATCGGGTTACATTGAACATTTTTGTTTATTTTTGATTATTTATAAAGTATAAGAAGGCATGTTCAATATTTGTCTCAGTTGAGAATTCCGTAATAAATTATGTTTATAAGATTTATTAAAAATTGTCGTTAAGTACAATTTTAATTTTTTTATAGATTAGTCTTAAAAACAAAATATGTAGTGTTTACTGCTGGTAGTTCCAATATAAGTAGAACAACTATACATGCGAGCCTCTTACCCTTTAGAAAATTGAAAATCAATATGGAAAGTAGATTTATAATAATATGTAACAAGATATTTGTGTGTTCCGATCTCATGATAAGAAAGGGCGCTTAAATTTTTCCATATTTTCAATTATAATCTTTGCATAAATGAATATATTACATCTTTGCATTTAAGATATTTATTATAATTATCATATAAATGAAAATCTTTTATAAGAAGAATGTTTTCAGAGGGCATAATAAATGGAGATTGATTATGTGAGATACCTTAAATTTAAAGTTATTTTAAAGATCACATTGTAATTTAAATTTCAATATAAAAAATAAATAGTTGTTGTTTTACTTTCACTAACGTTTATTTTAATTTTTGTTGTATTTTAATTAATCATTAAATTCGTATTTAATTAATCGTTGAATGTGATATTATTTCATAAGCTTTTGATTGACTTATTTCATAAATATTATATTCCTTATGCTTTGGGATCGTTTCGAATTTCTCTATTTTCAAATGGATAAATTTTGCAATTCGGTGCTCTAAATTTTCTTACGTTGCCTTCGGTTTATAACGGTCTCTTCAGTCTGCACATTATGTAGGTATCAGTTTGGTTTTCGATTATAAATATTTATCTAAAAACTTTTCTTGTATCGTAACAATATCCACCGTAATCCAACAAAACCGATGGTCTTTTTTATGGGAATCAATATATGACTTTTTGCAACGCGATAACTTGCTCAAGTTATACGATTTTATTCTGCGACAGGCGGCGACAACCTATAATTTAGTAAACAAGTTTCATTAAACTGAAAAGCTAAAAATATCATTCATTTTGATATTTGTATTTGCTAGTTATAATATTGATAATTTTTTATTTTTTCTGATATAACCTTCTTTTAATTAATTGTCCTTGTTATAATACATTTTTGTATTGTTCTTATTTCGATTACTCTAAAACTTTTTATTTAGTAGATACTTAGAATAATGTAATTGCATTTGAGTTATTTCAGCAATTAGTTATTTTTGTATATTGCAGGCTAAGAACAATCATGATTAGTCAACTTCATGTAACCATTAACAACTCTAACAAATATTAAATAGATAACAATTAAATAGTTTTATGTACGAGTTGAACAATAACGACATACATTAATATTTACCAAAAATGAATCAATCATTAGTCATAACAGCAAAACTGTATTGATTTTGTGATAGGGTCCAAAGAGAGAAAATGAAGTATGACTGTTCGAACAAGTTTCTATATTTGCTTTCTATTTGCTTTCTATTCAGTTAGTTTTCAAATGTTAACATGATCTGTGGCTTCTGCTTGCTTTTAAAGAGTGTGCGTTGGGTATGGTTTTGAAAAATTTTGTGGGTACGGTTGAGACGTGTATTTCCTATTCTTTTCGGGCGAAGATTAAATAGACAAATCCAACTAAACTAATTATAAGACAAAAAACGAAAGAGGAAGAAAATGGAAAATTCAATGTATTCAATTCAATATTCATTATTTTACATTGAGAAATTATAATTGGGAATTGTTCATAAATATTCATCAACGATTTGGAAAAGGTTTGCAATCCATCGTGCGTAGTTTTTCCAAAATTGTAGTTGGTATCGCACGGGTATAAAGTGTACTCGGAGGTACCCCATCTCTCGTATGACGCGTCACGTCAAAGCGATATTGTACGTCTTTATTGTGGGGCCTGGATCAGAATATAATGAAGACATGTCAAGAATGTCAAACAACGCTTGCGCCCGTCCATCACTCTGATAACTGATGGATCGAATCGACACGGGTCGAAAATTTGCACGCGGTCCACGGTGCAATTGCATTTTGCAAAAATTCAAGGCCTCAGATCCAAATGTGGTTTTCATGAGAAATAACTGATGGAAAAGTAGATGTTTTGAAATTTCTTTTTCGTTTTGTTATGACATGTAACAATAAGGTTCGTTGAGAGTTCGAACTGGAGATGATGTCCATACTACATGTATTAGTAATCAACTTTATGACTTTTTACTGGGATATATTTATCAGTAAATAATCAAGCAGTGTGCTCAACAAGAAAAGTTCTTTTATAAACATTTACTAGTTAGTAGATTCAGATGTACTCATTGTCAGTAGATACTGCATCCCGTGTACTTCCCCATGTCTCATTAGACTTTTCTTGAAACTTATTGTTGAAAATACTCTTATTTTTCATATATGAGCGTTTGCGTATTACTGATATTAATATTTTAGATCTAAATGCAGTTTTTCAAACTAATAGTGTTTTGAGATAAACTTCAAGAGAATTTTTGGTTGAAATTTCTGCAGTTTGCTTTGTCATTTTTTTTTATTTTCTAGAAATTGTCTAGAATATTTATTATCACAATATTTATATTTATGTTTATATTACGGATACAGGATTAAATTTAATAATTACAGAAAATAAATTATCTTAATTGAATTAATTACAGTAAAATACAACTATAAAACCTAACATTAATAACTTGAAGAAAAAAATGTTATAAAATTCAAATAGTTTATTTAAGCCTTGTAGATCTTGAGATTCTTCTTATGGTAAAAAAAATCCTTTAAATATTCGTTATGCATTTTTTATTTGAGTCCCATATCTGGAAAATAATAATTAAGAGCAGTGTTAAAAATAATTAACATTATTTATAATTATAAAATGTTAAAATAATTTAGAATAAAAATTATAAAAAATATGGGAAAGGGAAAAAATAATTGTAACTGTTGAAAAAAAAGTATCAAATATTATCAGTAGGCATTTCATTATTTCATATTTAAATATTTCAATCATATTTAAATCTAAATCAATGAAAAAACTGTCGAGAGTAAATTGCAGCATTGTTCTCGAAAAACTTTTATTTATTCTGGCTACACATTAAGTATTTATAAAAAGATGATTATTATACCATTTAAATCAATATAAAAAGTGCAATAACTGCATAAAATATACATTTTACTAAGATAACAATGTATATAACCTTGATCTTGTATTTTGTCAAAAATATTCATCAGCAGCGTCGAAAGAACTATTAAAATAATTTATTTTGCTAATAAAATTGCATTTTTAATTGGATTTACATTTTTATTTGTTATTTTTTATTGTTTACGTCTTTGCCAGGGTATAAAGGTTTAGTTGGTTGTTTTTGCCCCACCCTCAAGTAGGCTATTATAGATGTTATACAAAAATATTTATAAATATATTAATTAACGTATTTTTAAAAATCATATTAAGGTCTTGTAAACTAAATAACAAAAAAACTAACAACAAAAGAAAATACTTTTGTTATAGATTTTTAAACATGGCTTTTTGTCTCCTGATATCGACGTTGCTTGATTTGAGGTGATGCTATATAACACATATTTTTCCCTGTACTTTCAAATATTGTTGTTAAATATTTCTAACTTTACTTGTTTTTGAGATATTGTTGGTGGACAATTTTACCCGCAAATTTTCAAGCCTCGCTCAACCCTGTATATATTCTTCATCTTTCAATTTTTCCCTTAAACCGTAAATGTCATTATTTCACAACTATATCAACGAACAAAATTCGCTGATAAATTTATATCCTGTCTTTTCGGTTCGTCTAATATCTAAACTTTTATATCAAACTATTCTTGTCCACAAATGATTTACGATGCACAGACATCAGAGTCACTTCTAATGCCTTTTAATATCAAAAGGGTGAGTATTGTTATAAAAATTGTTACCACGTGGATTCTTGTAAACGTTCATCTGTGCATGTTCATTGTGGTCTTGTCGTTATATTTATAATTTATGGACAATATTTACCGATAATATTTCATTTAAGTATTTATTAGTAGTTTTATTTGACATAATTCCCGTGTTTTAAAAACTTACTATAGATTTTGATAGGTATTTTATTATTGATTTCCCACATTTCAAAATACAATATTTATATTACGATAAAAATATTGGCACATTATTCCCAAAGGCAAGCCTATAAGTTGGGAAAATTTCCAACTACATTTGAGATGAATGAGAGAGATTTTCCACTCCCAACACTAAAGCGATCTGAGCACAATTAAAAATATAGATTTAAAAATTACTTAATATTAATCGTTATCTTAAATAATTTAATCATTATCTTACGTTATTTTAGTTAATTAGTAATATTAATATTAAATAAGTTTTATTCATATTATTTTCAAAGTATTATTCTTCCTGTGACACTAAATTCATAAATTGCTTAATCAAAATGCTATCTCAGTGAGCACAATATTCAGTTTATGATAAATTTATTGAAGTAAATTTTAACACGAGTCAATTAGTTAAAAATTCATAATAAGTGGGAATGCTTGTTAAGAATTTTCTATATATTATTTCCTTACATCATTCTTTGACCATTCAATTTCTGACCTTATAATTAAGTCCTCGCAAATGTCGCATTAAAATTCCACGACCCCATTTGAGAAAAGATTAAATAAAAATAAATATAAATATTTTAATACGTACTGGTTTATCTACACTCGAAACTCATATTAAAATTTTATACTTCGTCTAGGGAACTTGGAACACCCCGTCTGGGGTTTTGCTTTTCGCCTTTAACTATCCATAAAAGTTGCGGCAGCATTATTATCGCGGCCATAAAATTTTTATGTCTTTGGGCATCAACTAGCACAAATAGAATTCTTTATAATGTTTTCGTATAGGAAGCTGCTTTCGCATAATTCTTTTCCTGCTTCCTCATTATATTTTTATTACATTATAATGGCTATTAGTGTTTGATATAAAGCTTTTATTTGTTCCTGTAGAATCATAAAAAGGGACACTGACTGAGTATATACTAGTTTTTCATAATTTTTTTTATATGATATATAATACCAGCGGATTTAATTTTCTTTCTTTTTTCTTTAATACCTAAAAAAAGTCATGAAAAATTCAATTAAGTGAATTGTTTTAGGAATCAAAAATTTAATATGTATATTAACCCTTTCCATTCGGTTGCCGCAATTTTTGAGTGAAAATCTCTTAATTACAGAACTATATGTGTTATGGGAAATTTTTGCAAATCTGAATAATATGTTTTAGCTAATATAAATTGCTTCTCGTAGTAAGATGTTATTGAAAAAAAAACTTGTTCTATATTTACCAGGAACTAAATATATTTCTTGATTGCATATTTTTAAGTATTTTTTAAGAGCTTATATAGATTCATGGACTAACAATAACATTAATTTATTCTACCTAAATAAAATGTGAACCTTCATCATGCCTGTAGTATTAAATAATATTAAGTTTTTAAAGAGTATAAACAGTAGACAACTACGTGTAATTGAAAATCACTTAAATTTAATAAAATTAACCAATAGAGTATAGGGGTTTAAATGTCCGCAGGTAAAAAGGCCCACCATCATTATCTCAAAAACAAACAAAGTATATACATTTTTAATGATACTATTTTAAAGTAGAAGACAAAACACGTTTGATCCAGAGATATATATGTAAATACATCAATCTTCATACCAAAATTATTCTTTTTCGTTGATAGTTTTGAGATCATGTATTAAGTTTATTACACCTAAATTTAATATTATTTTTAAGTTAGTTTCAACTGTTTTTTATATAACCTGTATGTAAATTCACATGTGGGTGGGGTAATAAGGATCAGCTAAACATTGGCAAAAATGTAATAATAAAAAATATTAAACGAAAAAGAAAATTTAAATACCCCGCCCATGAAGCCAAAAAGGACAGATGACTAATTTTAGGGAAAAAAAATTAAAAAATTATATTTAATATTTTAAAAAAATATAAAAAGCAGACAACTGCTAACAACAATTGAAAAACGTTTAAATTTAAATAAAGCTAACCAAAGCAGAAAATTTCTATTAAAGTTACTATGTAATTCTACATTTTTAACCACACCATATAATTATATTATTATCAGAACACGTAATAGTTAATTAATAATAATAAGCTTGTTTATGATTATCTGAGTAAGTTTTATCTTGCAAGCAAGTTGTGCAAATTTAACTCATTATAAATGAATTAACATGATTTCAACATAATAAACAAATCGACTTCTACAGTTAGAAATATTGACGGTATTTATATTTATAATTTCTATGTGAATATTCATATTTGTAAATAATTGGGTTATAATAACAAAATATAATTACTTTATTCTTTTGCATCAGGCTTTTTATTGGTTTATTGGCTTTATAAGAAATTAGCGCAATAAAGACCTTTTATATTTTAGACAAAATTTTATTATCTTAATTTTCTTATTTTTTCCGATTTTGAAGGAAATATAACTCTCCCTAATAATATACTCTACAGTTGGGTTCTCTTGTCAAAAATAAGATTATCATTCATTACAATTTTATTCGTAAATCAAAATACGACATCTGTTGCTTTACATCTTGTGTAGAAGTATCTGCATAGATTTACCTTGTTACCATCAAACAACTATTGTAGTTGCTTAAAGGTGTGAATTGTTAATCCGTGCTAATGAGACGAACTATATGCGGTTCCTTCTTCTCCAAAATTTCGACAGTTACATAATGTCATTGTCAAAAAAAGAAATCCGAAAATTTAATGACCGCTAATCCTTATGTTTTCTCACCAAAAGAAATGGTAACGATACAATCACCTTGTTTGTTTCGTGTCATTATTTTAGAATTATATTTGGGAACTTTAGTTGGATTACTTGTGATTATAGATTGAACTTTCTTGGGTAATATGCATTATTTGATCTATGATGATATTTTTAAGCTGGTGACTATATGCGAGGATTATACATATATTTATAAGATTTATACTACATCATTTTAAAAAATGTAATTATAATAAATATGAGTTTTAATTTATAGACTTTTTAAAAATGAGACATTATGTTAGTATTAGTATATGTTGAACGTAAAATCTGAAATATGCTAGGTGTTGTATTTTGATATATTGTTATAGTTATTTGATTACATATAAAATAACTCGATATTTTCTAGTGGATTTTTTCATAACAGTTACATATTCAACTAATGCAAAATATAAATCACTTTTTGACAAGGATAATATAGCATATAATTTTGAGCTGGTATTCGTAAGAAATATTCATCAGCAGAGTGGAAATAACTAATTATTTAATTTATTTCTTGTAAAATTCCATTTTTAACTTAATTTATTTTTTATTTTTTACGTATATAAGGTCTTGCACACTAAACAACAGTGCTCACAAATAAAAAACCTAACAACAAAAGTAAATACTTTTGTTATGGATTTTTAAACATTGCCATTTATCCTCCAATAGCAACGTCGTTAGGCTGGTTATACATATTTTTTTCTCTACTTTCAAATATTGTTGTTAAATTTTTTTTAACTTTACTTGTTGTTGAAATATTGGTAGTGGACCTTTTTATCCGCGTACCTTTAAACCCCGTTCTACCCTATATACTTCTGCTTTCTCAATTCCTACATAGACCTAACTCGTGCAGTATTTATATTTAATTGTTTTCCAAGTATTCTACACAATACAATCACTGATATTGTATTAGCATGATGCAAGTTCACATTTTATATAGGTAGAGTGAGTGCTTATAAGATCAATTTGTTGGAAATGAAAGATTCATTAATACAAAATTAAAAGAATGAATCATTTGATATGGTTATGTAATTAACAATATTTATCCAGCCTATAGTTTTACCAAAAATAGACAATGTACTTCATTAATCATTTTTTTATTACCTTAAATAATTAGAATAAAGTAACAAATGATATTCAATATTTATTAACAAAGATTATTATTATTTAACAAAGGTTCTCTTTGTATTTATAGATTTTTGGGTGATAGAAAATTAAATTTCAATTGGTTGCATACAGCGACAGTTCTTAGCAGTTCAATCATTATTTGAAAGAATTCCTTCAGATCAAAATTATATTTTTTCAAGTGTAGGTACTCAAAGCTCAATCACACAATGCTGTCTCAAATATCTAAATTGCCCAAATGACGAAGCGGAGTACCCCAATTGTACCGGTGCAGTCAAGTGAACCTAATATTACATGTTTTCAGTTAATTATTTCCAAAGATCTCACAATCTCTAGGTCGATTGGACTGCCTATTAATGTTTTGTGAAAAACTCTCACGGCCGAAAGTAATTTCCAAAAATGCGGTTAACTTCAAGTGTCATCGTTCTTCATTGTTTTGCTTCTTTGTTAAGTTATCTGATCCGTTTCATCAAACGTTTAGATTTTTTGATAGCACTTTTGTTGATAAAAGAAACCCTTTTGTCCTTTATTTCAGAATTCCAATGCATAATCATTGTCTGAATCTCTAATATTGCAATTGTCTAAAACAATGGACAGAAGGTACTTATTTTCAAAAAGCAGCTATTTACCCATTGTAATGATATCCCAGTTTATATTGTTTTATCACTTACCAAGTGAAATTTTATTGTTATTATATTATTTTAATATCGTCATTATTTCTATTGATTATAATAATAAAAAACATATTATATGATAAAGTTTCTACAAGAATATTGTATGTCAAGAGATTGGCAGATACCATTATGGCCTCTCTTAACCTAGCTGCATATAGTCAGCATTTTTGTTAGACTTCATTAAATTTTTTTTTAAAGTTTTCCGAACGAATGTTATACTAACGATACCTCGAAACGAGCTTAAGATTAAAAATACCGCAAATCCAAAGTTTTTAAAAATATTTTTTCAAACATAATTTCCGAGCATGTCCTTTTTAAGAATATGAATGACATTTTTTAATTCACACTTTTTGCAGTTAATTCTAGCCTAGATAAGCTTGCTTTAGGTGACAAGAAAAAGCAATTTAAGTAAATTCATTCATAGAAAATACCGAAATTGAATTGTCATTGTTCCGACATCCGTTTTATAATAACACTTTAGGAAAGGGTTTAGATTATAAGAGCATTAAGCAAGAGACTTAACTAACATTTGCCAACTCACTTGTAATGCAAATCTCTCCTGGGCACAGGTGTGAAAAGTGACACCGACGTCCCAAACTTGTCAACGGATATTGCATATTTAGTCTGTAAACTGTGAATTTACCAGTAGAAAAAGGCAAAAAAATAAGTGTGGTGGTTTGTAAAAATGTAAAAATTCGAAGAGTTGTGGTGTAATATTCATATGAGACGGACCGATATATTTGTTAATAATGAGTGTGCTCAAAAGAAGAATCATGGTTTGAGAATACTAATTTACATCTTTTAAATTTTATATTTACAATTTATTGTCTAAATAATTTTTTGGTATCTTGTGCCTCTGATTTTAACTCTCTATATTTTTTCCAAACCAAGTTATTAACTATGCTCAAGTCTTTAAATTCTTCCATTGATACTTTGATAGTATTGTGGAGCAGCTAATGTTCAATTTTATTCTTTATCTCAAAGTTATAGAGTTCTTTCTATATTAAATACTAGATATAAAATAAAGAACGCAATTTTAATTTATTTTATTTGTTTTATTTTAAACTCTTCTATTTGTCTCATCATAACGATTTAGGAATATGTGGATTCATAGAAATATGTGGTTCAAGTGGATTTTTCTGAATATTGTGTTTGGCTATTTTTAAAATTATATTAAATTATATCGAGATTCAACTCAATTATCAGAAGATTCATTTCTTGCCAAATACTTCTTCACAGTCATTTATTAGAAAAATCCTTTGTAAAATGCGTTCAAAAAACATTTTAATTTGCCATTTTTTTACTTTGTCTTCATCTTTTGTGACATAACAATTAAAATAATAAACTTAAATTTATTACAATAATGAGCGATTAAAATAAGCAAATTTAAAAATTTAACAATCGTAGATATGCAATGTATGCTTTGATAAGAGATAAGAGATATATGATTTTGATAAGTGCATATTTAATAAATTAGACCATAAAATTGCAGCAATTCAACTCTCCGATTTCGTAAGATTATAATATAAATATAAATTTAATTATATAATATGAATATAAAATAAATTGAATTAGCAAGATAATCTTAATAGCTATAGCTATATTAGCTATATTATTAAGCTATATTATTGTTATCAAATTAATGAAATTTCATTAATAGTAAATAATTATTTATATTTAATAAGCATTTGGTATTATACAATTAAATATTTTAGATTTAGATTTTTGAAATCTAACATATTTAACACATTTCCATTTGTAATGAATTTCAATTTCCAGAAGCTCACTTTTTTAAGTTTACTGGACCGTGCCAATATTAAATCTAAGGAAGCTTGTTTGTAAACTGGTTCACATAAATTTGTTTCTATATTTTTATATTTTCGGCCAGAGATTGCAATAGATTTAGAAGTGCATATTTAATCATTTGGACCACTAAGATCAATTGTGCTATACCTATTGTATAATTAAATCTATGACACCATCATATTTATAACAGAAATTTTAACAAATGCTAAATAATTATTTATATTTAGTAAACACTTGATATTCTACAATTAAATAATTTTTTGAAACCCGACATATTTAACACACTTCTATTTCTAATGAATTTCAATTTCCAGAAGCTCTCTTTTTTGAGTTTGCTGGACCGTGCCAATATTAAATCTAAGGAAGCTTGTTTGTAAACTGGTTCACATAAATTTGTTTTTATATTTTTGTATTTTCTGCCAGAGTTTGCAATAGATTTAGATCCGTGTGTTTTAAATCCGTCTTAAAAATTTCGTGTTTGCGTACCGCCCTTTGTCCTCTCCGAATGGATCATCACAACGGGTTGTGTTAAGCCCTCCGACAGGTAGAGAAAGTATTTTGGAAAAAACTGAGATTATAGCAAATGGAGTATTTTGTTTGTATATTGCGATTTAATTATGCGGTAGAAAATAGTAAGTTCATATTCATTTTTTCTTTCAGTTTTTTAAGATTATAACTTGGCGTGTTAGACGTTATTTTTATACAAAAGAAAAGTTATTCGTTTGCTAGTTTTATTATAATGGGATAATATTTCAACGGTATTGGCAGAATATTTAGTGTATATAAGGCATTTATTTTCAACGTGTTTGAAAAAACTTGTGCGGAATAGAAATAAAATAGAGCTCCAATGCTGGTTCGTAAATTGGGATAGGTATCAAATATGCCTGTTTCTGTTATTTGTATTTCTTAATATTATTTATTAATCCTACAACTTTATTAATATAATTGTTTCTACTTAAGAAGCTATTCTGGTGTAGAGGCATTGCAAACAATATTTTTACCATACCATACATTTTTTACAACTTATTAATTAATATTTTGGGAATATAAATAAAGATAACAAATAAAAATAGCTATAAAATTTTAATTCTAGAAAGTAATAAAGCGGACAGCCTCAAAAAATTGGCACCTGACCAAACCTATGGTCCTTAGACCTCCAGATAATCCAAATAAAAAATATAATTATATTATTAACTTAAAATATTGTCGCAATCATATGAACAACGGACAAGTCAGAAATATATTCTTTCCATAATATTGCGGATTTCTGAAAAAAACTTTTGATATTTTCGAATTTTTAAAAAATAGTAAATATCGTATTTAAAGATGGTCATACTAAAACGAACTCTATTGCTGGAACTTCCCGTACCGTAACAAAATGTTAGAGGAATATTGAATGTTTTCAAATAGATTATTATTAATATTGTAAAATTGTCTAATATTTATAAGAATTATATAAACTGAATTGCAAAGTTGAAATTATTTTTTCAAAGTACATTAGAACTATAGTCAGAATTAAAAATAAAATCTGAATTATTTTCGATATACAAAAAATTATAAAAAAAAAGTTGAAACAAAAGGACAAGGAGAAAGTTCTTTGAATCAATCAAATCAGACGCTTAGTTCTCACAAAAACTGCCATTTTTGTATATTTAGCTCCGTATCTTCGAAATGGCTGCGCCTGTCTTTGTCAAAAACTAATAACAACTTCTCCCAATCATTACTTATTGAATGTTTTTTAGATCATCCAAATCGGATGCTCCGTTCTCTCAAAAACTCGATTTCTATTTTCTGCACTCTTTGCCTTTTATCTCCGTAACTGCTGGACCTGTCTTTGCCTAATCAGCACATCTCCTTATCAATAGGTATCGAATGTTTTTTGAACTATTCAAACCGGTTGATCCGTACGCCCGAAAACGTGGATGAAAAATTGTATCCATACATACATACACACACACACACATTCATTTTTTCTGAAGTATGCCAAAATGTTCAGAAACCTTCAAAACGTCGAGAAATGTAAAAATTTTCAATTTCGATTTTTGGCCCGTTACAATAACTTACCCTACGGGAAGTTAAAAAATCTTGTTTGAGCAATATTTTTGGTATTAATAAATTATGAATTTCACGTTAAATTGGCCTTCACGTACTTCTGTGTTATAAATATTATTTATGACAAAGGTCATACATATTAATATTGTACAATTAAGATTTATAACGCATAAATCCTACGAAAAAGTCATAATTAATTGTTAAAATACCGAACAATTTAGAATGTGGCCTGAAAGTTACGCGGCCCCATAACATGAGAAAAATGCCAAAAATTGCGTGATGTAAGTATCAAGATCTAAAAATGTTTTTTCAAATGCATTTGAGAGTTTTTTTAATTTACCATCACAATCTAACTAGATTTATAAATAAATCTCGATTTATTTGCCATATTTGTTACATGAAATTCACATTTGAATGCTATTAATTTCTTTAATTCATCCGTTGGAAAGATGAATTCAATACAATACAATAATTGGTGTTAAGTTATAAAACGTTTGAATTTTGCATACCGTATTTTCGTATTTTTAGTACATAACGTAGTATCCGTACCTAACGTAATTTTGTTATTTATACAGAACCAAGCGTTGTTTTGCACTGTCACGTAGCCCGTATCATCATCTCTTCTAGCTTATGCAACTTCAACTGTCCCGTATTAATAAACTCTATTAAAAATTCGCGCCAATCATTGTAATGAGTGATTTTTATTTCCAACTAGAGTGATACTGCAAACTGAAGGTATATAAATATATAAACGCATATTGCGCGCAAGCTGTAGCCCGCATAGGTCAAACTCGCAGTCATTGTGCACGCGTTCGATCATATTATTTTTATAGCGAGTTCGAAATGAGAGTTCCCGTATTCGTATAATACGTATGTTACCGCGGTGTGGGCACATGCGGCACGCGACGTGCCTTATCCCACTCACCTGCCAAGTAATTGCGACAAAACTCACTTCATGTGAAGCCGTTGGAGGAAAATTGGTTAAGAGGATGGTACTTGGCTTTCAGTCGAGTCTACTTGAATTATTTTTAATTGTTGTTGGTAAAACCCGCATTCCCACAAGGAACATTGGAGGATGATGCTAGAAAAATAAATAATTTTATTTGTGCTTTTAATAATTTACGATAATTCTAAAATTTGAGACCTAGGAGCATCTCATATTGCAGAAGGTTGAAAATTAATCATGTTAAATATACGAACTTATGCAAATTACTCAATTCGATTCATTACGACTTAGTGCTTGCGATTAGTCACTCATCTGCTTCGTAATTGCGACAAAACTCACTTCATGTGAAGCCGTTGGAGGAAAATTGGTTAAGAGGATGGTACTTGGCTTTCGGTGGAGACTACTTGAATTATTTTTAATTGTTGTTGGTTATACCCGCATTCCCACAAGGAACATTGGCGGATAATGATGCTAGAAATATAAATAATTTTATTTGTCCTTTTAATAAATTACAGAAGTTCTGGAGTTTTGGACCTGGCAGCATCTCAAAATGCAAAAGTTTAGGAATTAATCATGTTAAATATACATACTTATGCAAATTACTTAATTCGATTCATTACGACTTAGTATCTTGCGATTAGTCACTCACCAGCTTCGTAATTGCGACAAAACTCACTTCATGTGAAGCCGTTGGAGGAAAATTGGTTAAGAGGATGCTACTTGGCTTTCGGTCGAGTCTACTTGAATTATTTTTAATTGTTGTTGGTAAAACCCGCATTCCCATAAGGAACACTGGAGGATGATGATGCTAGAAATATAAATAATTTTATTTGTGCTTTTAATAATTTACAAGAATTCTAAAATGTGAGTCCTAGGAGCATCTCATATTGCAGGAGGTTGAAAATTAATCATGTTAAATATACGAACTTATGCAAATTACTCAATTCGATTCATTACGACTTAGTATCTTGCGATTAGTCACTCATCTGCTTCGTAATAGCGACAAAACTCACTTCATGTGAAGCCGTTGGAGGAAAATTGGTTGAGAGCATGGTACTTGGCTTTCGGTCGAGGCTACTTGAATTATTTTTAATTGTTGTTGGTAAAACCCGCATTCCCACAAGGAATATTGGAGGATGATGATGCTAGAAATATAAATATAAAATTATTTTGTGCTTTTAATAAATTACAGGAATTTTGTAATTTTGGATCTTGCAGTATCTCAAATTGCGAGAGGTTAAGAATTGATCATGTTAAATATACATACTTAAGCAAATTACTCAATTCGATTCATTACGACTTAGTATCTTGCGATTAGTCCCACATTTTTTATGTAGCTTGTACAAATGGTATAATATTATGGTTACCACAATTATATATGATCTGCTTATTTCCTTGCTGCTTCGAATATAAGAAAATGAGTTTCTGGGCAGTTTAATATACCTGCAATTATTATTAATATCAATTATCAATATTATATATTGACAGCTGAATTGCTCACCAAAGGTATTTTACATCAAACCTAACAATTCCATTGAAACCAACTAAGAGTGATAGCCGCACTAACTTAGTTGCCAACCAAATAAAAATATATTCTATAATGTGTATGATAATCAAGCAATATTTTGTATCAAATCACAATCATTTTTTTTTTTCATTTTTTGCTTTTTTTCGACAAAGGTGAAATGACATTTTAAGCACACAAAATGTTATGAGGCTCGCCCGTAGGTAAAAGCGAATCAGAGGTTCCGGGTTTGATACCCACTTCGAGCAGCCTGTTGTCAGGCAGCAGTGACAACGAATTTCACTTGGAAATATAATTAGCAATATATTTTCAAGTGAAAATAGCTCTTGCCCGGCATTGCTGCAATCTAATAACAAAAAATCATCAAATATGGATGGATTAACCATTGGGTTACCATCTAAAAAATACGAAGAAATGAGAAGTTTCAACCCAACAGCTCATAGGAAGTAAGGTTCTGATTGCTGTTAAAATATAAAAAAAATGTTATGAGCTGTTTATGGTGATGAAGCATTAAAAAGACGACAGTGTATAAATTAATTTGTCAAATTTTGTTCTGGTGATTTTTTACTCAAAAGGCTCTGGTCGTCCGGTTAAGGTTGATAACAAAGGAATTGTCTACCTTTGCTCTTACCATTTAACTGAACAATCAATGGTCTGATGACCTTTACATTGAACTAAATTAAACAAAAAAGTTGAGGAAAAGCAGCTTGAATTGACAAATCGAAGCGGTTTTTGATTCCATTTTTAACATTACATATCTTTGGCCATTTAGCTAAAATTTTTGAAGCTTGATTGGGATGTTTTGCCACATACGAGGTCTGTTCAAAAAGTACCCGGAATTTTCGTTTTTTCAAAAAAATATTTATTTATTCGTCTACATTAATGTGGTCCCCTTCAAAGTAGTCCCCCCCCAGATATAATACACTTATGCCAGCGTTTTTTCCAATTTTCGAAGCACCCTTGATATTCACTTTTTGATATGTCCTTGAGCACTCTCAGCGATTTTCTTCAATCGAGGAAAACCGCCGTCCTTTCATGGGTCTCTTCAACTTTGGGAATAGGAAAAAGTCACACGGAGCCATATCTGGTGAATTTTTGCACTTTGCAACACTTTATTTCATTTTTTACGCAAAATTTAATACAAATTCTTTGACTTTTCAATTCTTCCATTGTAAAAATCGCCGAGCTCAGAAAAACACGTCGAACCTTAGCGACTACCACAGACAAAGTAAACAGTGAATATAGCTGAAAATTTCATCATACTTTAGGGGCATGTATACCAACACAATAAAAAAAAAATTTTGACAATCAGACACTCCAGACCCGCGAAATTTAATTATTAGTAATTCCGGGTACTTTTTGAACACACCTCGTATATCATAAAGTTTTGATTGCTCTGTTTCGCTCTTAACAAAATCCATTGAATGAAATTCAATGATTTTGATGGTGTCAAACTGCACTTGATTTAGTACTAATAAAAACCAGAAGTTTTATGAAAGTCAGATAATGATGCTACTTCAAAAATGACAAGAAGTCATCGATCGTACTGGACAAAACATTCTCTAGTTGCTTGAAAAAATGTTTTGAATCCGCACTTACTTAGTTGCCATCCTGATATTTCTTTTGAATAGATAATAAAATAGAAATCTTTATTTTTATAATTTTAATGTACATAAAATTTAATTAAAATCATTCTGACCATGAAAATTAATCATCGTTTCACAAAATTTAAGGAATTTAAATTTAACTTGTAGCTTTCTCGTAAAATTTATCTATTAACTCTATTAGCATTTTTTAGTGATATATAATGAAAAGCATCCCAAAATCCCAAATCCCAAAATTTGTGGAAATTTTCTTTTAAATCCATAACTTCGTAATAAAGTTGAAAAATAGATTTGTTAGTTTTTTAGTTTGTTAACTCTCATTTCATGTGAGTTTTGCCAACTGACAAGTGAGTATAAGCTAATGAGTACATAAATTTGGTTTTTATATAATAAGATATAATTGAAAATAATTTTGGACAACAGTATGCAAAAGTCTTTTATTATTATAGCTGATTGTTTATTTATGCGACCACAACTTTCGGGCAATCTCCATCCGATGCAGGCGACACGCGCCGCATTCGCCGTCCATGCAAATGAGTACAGAGTTAAGTTTTGATCTCATTCATAGGGTTAAATGACTCGAATCACACACATTGGTACATAACATGAGGCATTTATTCAGAATAGAACGTTTTCGTTTACCGTTTATTGTATGTCATTGCCATTAGCAGCCTGTCAAAAATCCACCGTAGATTCAGTCTCGCGGAAGTAATGCAATTGATATGTGAGCTTATATTAAGAGCGTGTGCGCTCGCAGTAAAATCATTAGATTGTAAACGGCGGTCCATTCGCAACCATTGTCCGTTTTTGTATTTTGTTATTTAGTTTTTTATTTGATTTCATTTTTGAGTTAGGTGTGCTTCTACGACTCATTCAATTTAGACGTCAACCCGCTGATGCGTTTTTGAAAAGGGGGTTTGGAGGTTTTGGGAAATTAATTATGGTATGAACTGAGAGATTTTTTTATTTCATGATAAAATGAGGTTTTATATGAATTTGGGTATATTTAGTGCAGTAAACGGAGCGTTTTAGGTCTGAATTTTTTTACTGTGCTCCGAATTTCATGAAATTTTGGAATTAGGTTCATCTTACCCTCAAATTCAAAATTGAAAACAATTCGGGTTGCGCCATTACCCCCCGGGGGGATGAAAAAAAAAGTTTTTATAAAATTGTGAGTTTTCTGAAAATAGTTTGTACTAAAGTAGTGAATTTACTAGAATCCATCAAGATGTCTATAATGAAGTGAATTCTAGATGGAATGTGAATTACTTTAATTCTGGTGGAAATGGCGCTGATTAAACCATATGATTTAAAAGAAAAAAACTTCGTATATGCCTTCTTATTTGCGTGATAGCTCACTCATTTTACACACAAAAAACTTGTAACAGCACTCATTTTAAAGCTTATGTTGAGCACTATAAAACCCAATTTTACCGAAATGCATAAAATGTAAAACCTCGACACTAGATGGCTTTAAATACAACAATTAAATCTTGAACGAAATAAAAAACGACTTTGCTCTTTCAAATCTTGCTTAATATTTTTCCTAGAACACTTTATGTAATACCGATTTATTAAGATTTTTATTGACATTATTTTGTTCATTACATGAATTTCGTTAAAATGTATAATTTAGGAGATATTTGCAAAAAGACGAAGAAAAACGCCAAAAATATATGAATCTTTAGTGGCCAGTAACTTGAAAAGTATTAGTTTTTTTGAAAAACTATAGAAGACATTTTTTTATTATAATTAGCTCTTCTATCGATTTCCGACGTTATTTTAAAAAAATGTAATTACACAATTGAGAAGGGGGGTCATCCCCCCGGGGGGTGATGGCGCAACCCGAATTGTTTTCACTTTTGAATTTGAGGGTAAGATGAACCTAATTCTAAAATTTCATGAAATTCGGAGCACAGTAAAAAAATTCAGAGGTTATACCCTTTTTTCCTCTCCGTTTACTGCACTAATTGTAGTAGCAAAGTAATCAATTTGTAAACAATTTGTAATCAACCAAATCAATTATTATATTATTGTATCAATTCCATAGATTAAGAAATTTCAATGAAGTTGAATAAAATACGATAAAATGAACTAAGTTATAATAATATTTTTTTTAAGTAAAATATATTCTGACAAATTCATTGGTGAATAAATACAATTATTATTCGTAACTATAGTAATGAGTAAATTGTATTTGTACCTACTTTATATATTTGTACTATCATATTTATTTGATAGTAAATAATTTTCATTCATTATTTCTACAGGAAAAGCTGCAATTACATTAATTCCAATATATCACTTGTTATGCACTAGTGCTATAATTTAATAAAAAATTTAATCATACGTTGGACAGGAAAAAGTTCTGGTAAGTTCTGGTAATCTCAAGATTACACGTGATGAGAAATAGATTAAGTTTAGTTTCCAGTCCATCGCGGAATTTTCTAACACTTGTATATTTTGCCATTTCAGCTTTTCAATACTCGAACAAACAGCCTCATAAGATTTTTTCATTGCGCTCAACTAAGCATTTCTAATTTTATTAAATCTAACAAAATATAAAACAGGCCAGTCTGTCGTTGACGATGTCGGCAGCATTTATCAAAATAGAGTCGTGTAAGGATCTTTTACAAATTAACTAGTTTTTTTGCGAACGTCGATGTGTTTCATAATATTTTATGTACGTAATAAAAGTAAATCCAAAATAATGTGAATAATGTGTTTAACTTTGATCTACCCTACAATCTGGAACCACAAAGAATTTAAACCTTCATCCCCAACATATACTAATAATTCAAAAAAATTATGTATATTTAAGAATAAAACTGGTAAACTCCATTCCAATACAGAAGAAAAATTCTTAAATTTTCTAAATATTGGACTATAGATGCTGATGCGGTTTTGAAAAGGAGGTTTCGAGGTTTTGGGACATTAATTATGATACGATCTGAGAGATTTTACTGTAAAATAAAATTGAACCTAATTAAAAATTTGGAAGAGAAAGACATTTTTGCATTATTGTCAGTTGACAATTACTATTCATGTTTGTTACCGTTATCTATTTATTACCAGTTTCTGCAAAGGTATCATTATTTATCGTATTTTTCTATTATTTTCATAATTGCATTTAGTATATACTCCAAAAATATCTTTTTTTGAACAATGGATGAAATCTTAGACTCTCTTTATTATTCGGAACTGTACCATGAGGAATTAGTGCGTTTTTTCTCATTTGCGTTGCGTTGTATGCAGATACAGGCTTAACCCAGAGGTTCATATTAATCGCGTTCCTGAGCAAACACACTGACAAAGAACAAATCTATTATACAAACGTGGTTTTTCTTAGTCATTTATGCGAAAACCTAATCTTTTAATGCTATTGTTATGAAAATAGAGTGCGCGGAAGACAAGAGTTGATGTTTTGGTGGGCTGTCAATGCGTTTTTTAAATTTATGGCGAAATAATTGCATACTCCACTAATTCTGCGACCTATAATTATCGACATTTGCATATTGTAATGTACACACATAGATGTAATTAACATTGTAATTTACTATTCTGAGAGACAAATTTAAATATGCAAATGTATTTATAATATCTAAAAAGTCACTATATTAACCTTTAAGTTCTTTATTTACATCACATGATTAGTTGCAGTGAAGCCTAACTTTATATAGAATAATCACTGAATCCGCGCTAAATTTATTATTTGGATTGCTTTCATTTTTCACTCACGATTAGGACACCCCGTTTTTTAATTTAGATTTTGAAGCATTTTTGACATGAGCTTTGCACCCGCGTATTTTGCTAAGCACATTGTTTCATGTGGATTAAAAAAAATCTGTTAATGCTTCACGTTTGGTTTCGATTTAGATATTTTAGCGTGATTTCAATTGTATTTGTTCGTTGTAGCGTAAACGAAATACCACCAGTTTCATCGTGGTTACAAAAATAAGTTCATGGAGAATTTTTGGTAATAGATGGAGGATAAATTTATCTGCGTGCAGTTTTTTTACTTGTGCATAAATAATAATAAAAATATTAAAATATTTTTGTGTATTAGACATTTTACATACCTAAAATTACTTATTGCAATTTTAGCACTACATCATCACATTAACGTTTTATGTTGTGAAATTTTTAATGTACACATAGTAGTGACAGTATTATAATAGTAGAAAATGAATAATAATTAAAAACACATACATTATTTCAAGTTCATTTAACTTAACATACTTTTGCTAAATATTGATAGCAAAGCAACTATAATTTGAGCGTAATTAATATCGTTAATGATTGAAATTATATTTGTTGTTATATTTCTAAGTTTTTTTTAATTCCAATATCTGTCGCAATTGCTAAATAACATCTAGTAACATTAGATATATAAATAAAATATAATACAAAATAAAGGACAGTATTTCCATTGAAATAATATCTGTGTTATGATAATTTAATATAAAATAAAAAGCATTTGTGAATAATAGTAATAATATTAAAAAAACAAAGAAGTACATTAAAACAATAAATGACAAATAATAAAACATACAAGATTGAAAATAATAAATATTTTTAAGATATGCATTTCTTTGTACACTATATATTTTACAATAAAATACAAGGTTATTACTATAATATAAAACAAAATGATATATCCAAATTTTATATAATAAATTGTTACCAATATTTAATAATAGTTATACTTGAATGTGCACTTCCATGTAAGTTATCTTCATCTTCTTACTTCTAAGTAATAAACTTGTATTAAAAGTAAAGTACGTATTTATTCACGTAAGTAAATAAATAAAAATATTTTTGGGTAAAGCTTATTCAACTTTGTTAATTTTTTTAATAATATCTCCGAACTATGAAATATATCATTAAATACTATTTCATTATAAATCATAATAAACAAGAGAGGGCAAGAAAATCATTGATTTTGTGGTGCTCTCATACCATGGACCTGCCTTCGGGCAGACTACTATTTATTTATTATTATAATGTAAATCATCCAGTTGAAGTTTGCTAAGATATGTACTAATATTTTAAATAAATTTTTCTGATGTGATTTTTTTATCAAAATTGTAGATAGATACCTCCTCTCCTTTCGTCCTACCTTCATGATTAATCCGTTTTAGTACTAGTTATGTTATCAATCTTGTTTTTTGTGACGTGAAATCTCGCGGATGGGGTGGTGTTTTTTGACAACTTTATACTATTAGTTTTGTACCGCGCGATTATAACTGTCGCAATGTGATATTTGCGTCTGATGATGGGTGTTAGTCACGGTCTGTGATTTTAGTAAAACTTTAGGGAATACGAATAAGCTAAAAAATTTTGTTGGTTTCATCATGTATAGCTAAGCTAAGAAATTTGATTTTGCAACCGCAGGTTCCAGTTTCTCTTTTCTTTTTGAACAGTTTGATATCAAGCAGTAGTGATATTAGTTTCCACTTGAAAATATTTATTTAAAATTTCATCTAGTCCAAATAGCCATACAGGGCATTGCTGTACATATATCACGTCACTATTAGAAATTATCTAATAATATTCTTATTATCAAAGAGTACCACTGAGTTACCTTCTAATAACACTAGATTATTATGATTGATATGATCAAGGTTCAAAGAAAACATAGTTTAACAAATATTAAGTTCTGAGAATTTTTGCAAAACTTTTTGGTATTGATATTTGCAGATGCAGATTCATTAGAGTCTAGAACGCACTAAGCTCTATCTAATAATATGTTACTCCGTACTACATATATGCAAATGAATCAATTACCAACATTGTTTATTTACAACGTTACAAATTCTCACATATATCTACTACCATATTCGCATTATCTCATTCACTAATGATAGTATTTTTTTATTTCGCCACAAAAATTAACATAGCACCGGCCCAAAATATTACATTGTAATTACTCATACACCTTGGAGTTGAAGTACACAACCCGATCGCTAACAATGGGTTATGAACCGCAGTGCATAAATTCATATTGTATCTATATTTTTATCTCGTTAATAATGAT
Source organism: Ctenocephalides felis (assembly GCF_003426905.1). Taxonomy (NCBI): domain Eukaryota; kingdom Metazoa; phylum Arthropoda; class Insecta; order Siphonaptera; family Pulicidae; genus Ctenocephalides; species Ctenocephalides felis. Next base: position 36,900,920 of record NW_020539725.1, on the reverse strand, counting down.
CTCCCGTCGAATGAGTTTGCAATGCATTCAATACATTTATAGAGTATGAATATTCAACGGGTCGACGACGCAGACCATTTGTAATAAATGAATGGAAAGTTTTTTTAGGCGTTTTCACATGAAAAGCTTTGTATGCACTACTAAACCTCAAAAATATGTTCTTGTGTTTTTTTATGGATTTAAGTACTTAGTAATAATAATATTGTACTATTAGTCCAAATATTTTTTATACTTACATTTTTACTGGAGTTTTTATTGACACACAAATGTGAAAATTATACCGATAATTTTGGATAATTATCTTGTAATCCAATAAATATTTTACGATTAACGTATTTCGCGATTTTGTACTAGGAAAAGAGTAAAAAATCGGTTTATATTATATTTTTATTTTACGAAAATATATTTTTTATTCTCTATTTTATTTACACCAGTTAAGGACATTTAAGAAATTTGGGGAATTTACAATTGTCAGCCGTAAAGGGACATGTTGGAAAAACAACTCAATAGTTGTTTTCCATTCGTTATAATATTAACAATATTTTATTGATAATAGTATAATCTTAACTATTTACATATAAATAATTTCTTGTAAATAAAGACTAAGTTATTTCAATCTTTATCAGGAAAATTGATGACTTAAATCTAGTGGCGCTTTTCAAAAGATTTTTGGCACACTTTATTTTAAATTACATTATTTTAAATAAAATTATATTATAATTCTTTTTTTGCCTAAAACTATCTACATTTAGAATAGTATTCTAAATCTATCTATAATATACCCAATTTTATATTTGCTGATATCGAAGAATGAATTAAAGATAGATTTTGTTTTTAATTAGTAAAACATTTAAATTTAATTAGGATTATGAGAATTAAATAAGAATGAATTAAATTATTTTCTAAGTCTTTTCGAATGGGAACGTATTTTATATATGTATATGTATCAATAGAAGAATTTTAGTAGTTTATTAAACAATAACATAATTTACCTGTACTACTTTGTTTAAATTTTAGCATTTTTTATCAATATTATAAACAGCAATCAAAACAGTACAATTTTATAAGCTATCGTGAAAAAATTAAAATATTTATTAATATCTATCCTGTATATTGGCTGTTCAATGACAGTTCTTTAATAAATAATATGGAGCAGTATTAAGATCTTTACGTTTTTTAAGAAGAAAAGATTAGAAATTACTCCAGTGAGTGATTATCTAATTAAGGCTAAGGCAGGTCCAATGATCGAAATCTTTGGAATTTTCTTATTGGCAGCTTATTTATATTAGGCAGTTAATTTTCAAAATTGTTCAATAATTTTCCGTCAGTTTTTATCGGAAAATTGTTTGTTGACTAATCAATATTAATTATATATCTGATATAATATTAATGCAATAAAGAATTAGCTTTATAAGCTTCGAATAAAATAAAACAATAAATAAAAAAATATATTTTTTAAATTACATAACACCAACTAAATGTCACATAATCTTTCACATTAATATTGTTTCCTTTTTTAAATTTAATATAATTTTTAATCATGTTCATCAGCATCAACGTTAATTTAAAAACAACTTACCAATTTTGCCGTAAAATAGAACAATGTTGTGGCGAAGCTACGTTACGCTGCATTTTTCATATAAAATGATACTAAAAACTAAAAAAAAAATATTATGTGGCTACTGCGCAAACTTTTAGATATAAAACATAACATAGAAAACACACAAAAGTCAAAAAAGAATCTTACCATAAGTGCATCTTTTTGATGCTTCATAATATTACAATTTTATGTGAGAAATATAAGAAATTAGATTTTACGTGTAAAACACCTGATCAGATCTGAAAATGTCTGATACTATCTGATACATATCATTTTGACAGTTTTAAGTACTATTTTATATGTAAAATATAGACTTGCCGTAATATTGGTCTATTTTCTGGCAAAATTGCCCAGAAGAATAGAAATAAGAAATATAAAATTACATACAATTTTATGGGTGCAATGCATTATAAGGTTTTGATATTGCTAATAAAGTTTATTATTGTTTTAATATTATTAATGAAAAAAAATGCCTTGTTCGTTTGAATTTTCGAAAGTTCAGTTGATATCTTGTCTTCTAGTCTTTTCTATATTTCTATACTTTAATTCAGGTCAAAATTATATATTGATAGTCTTAGAATTAACGACTACTGCGGTTCTGTACTAACCGCGGACTTCCGACAAAAACGGCTATCGAGATGAAAGCCCGCGAACCAATATGCAAAGCAACCGCGAACAACGGCACTACCCTTGTTTATTTGTTACGGTATCATTTTTATCTGCATATGATTTGAATAGACACCTTCACAGCGGGATTTCTCTGCACGGGGTAGCAAATCTGTTTATAATAATTTATCTGGAATCAAATCCGCGTGATAAATCATATCAGGAGACCTATTAGTGGTAGTGTTTTTTGGTATAAATTTAAAAGCAAAAAAACTTAATAGCAAAAATGACGTAATTAGGTTTTTTATTTTGATTATTTATGATAGCAATATATATATCCAAATATAAATAATTTTTACCCAGTATTGCTGCATCAATAAAAATTTATCAGTATCACAGAAATTGTAATGATAAAATTAATCACATAGAGATGGGACAACTGTTTGGGTTGTTATCTTTAAAAAAACTCATAAAATCCTTAGGTTCTAATTTTTTTCCAAAATTATATCATGACCGCAGCATTCTACGAGCTATTTTTACTAGTAAATAATTGTTCGAACAAATACGTATACACATATTTACACACACATGTAATTATCGTGCCAATGAGTGATTTATCTTAGATCTCTAACGATTTCATAAAGAACTAGGTGTAAGTGGCATTTCATCTTAAGCCATGTTTCAAAAACTTTTCGATACGTACAAACAATCGACATACCATACGTACCAATTGATATTTAGCCGTTTTTAAAATTGTGACGATTTTATTATTGTTATTAATTTTTAGCAGCGATCCGAACTTAGGAGTCTTATAAACTGTTGTGCTGATTTAACTTTTCTTGACGGATCTACAGATGGTAACCCAAATGGTTGGCCAATCTATATGAGATGAATTATAATAACATTTTCTATATTAAGGCAAATATTTATTGATGCAACAATGCTGTGTCAGCACTATTTTCTCTTGGAAACATATTGCTATCTATATTTTCAAGTAAAAACCAATGTCACATATTATATACATACTTTTTAAGTATTTTATATTTATACATTCCTATCTATTATTATGAGATAACCGGCTATGATTTATTTAAGTCTACCGAAATCTGTTTTATGTCTTATATCTATATTATCATATGTTATATATTAAATGCCATATTGTAATATAACCACCATAGAGTAACTGATATCACCACTACTTGATATCGAGTTGGCCAAAGTGGCTATCCAACCTGAAACCTACGCCTGTAAGATAAAGCTTTAAATATCTTTCATTATTGTATCTTATTCTGTAAATAAATAATATTGTTAAATTCTGTATTATATGTAATTTTGTGTTTAACGCATTATTAATTTTACTATATATTGTAATTTTGTATATATGTTAATTATTATCCATAATGTAAAAAAATTGTATTTTTGAGTACTCTTGGAAGAAATCTGTGGGCTATATAGACGCTACGACAAGACACTTAATACTAGGTGCTTATATATTGATTTTAAACAAAATTCACTTCAGAAAAATAAATTATCATTATTGAAAATAACAATTAAAATTAAAAAATTTTAATTTAGTGAAGATGGTTTGCGGAAATTCAAAAATATTTTTGATCAATATTAAATAAATCAAATAATGATAAAATATATCCATTATTATCAACTAATTCTATAGACTTTTCATTGAAATTTATCAAAAAATGCATTCTCTATAAATGTATATAGAAAAACTTCCAAACAATTGTTAGCAAAACAAACACATTTTCAAAAAATGTTCAAATGTGTTAAAAAGGACAATTTATAATCAGCGTTCTGTACAATTTCCCGTGAGCTATGACGGATCGAGTATGTATGATCCAAAACCAATCGCATTATTTTCGGATGAATCATTTTTTGTGGTTTTTACAAGATTCCTATCAAAAATAGCAGCGCGTATCAATAATATTAATAGGGGTTCGCGTTTTTTATAGCAAAATCACGTAAAACATATACGCCGCTGATTCAAGGGAGGACGTTGACAAAGGATAAAACATATATTAATATCGAATTGATGGCCAAAACTATCATTGTTCAAGACTTTGAATGATGCGCCATAAATAAGCGGGTAAAAAGATTCGACGGACGTCATAATAACGAAAATTTGATGAGGTTGGTAAAAAATTTTTGATGAAACGAATTTGGTTTGTGATAAGTAACGGAAAAGTTGAAATTATATTGAAATTTATGATTTTTATGAGATTTGAAAACGTATTTTATGATATTTTTTACATATAATATTTCTTATATGCAACTCTAATGTATATTTTTTTTGTTTGCATTACTAATATACAAATAATTTTTTTATTCTTCTACGTTGAACCATCTATCTTTAATTATTTATATCGATACCATTTATATAAAAAAGTTGAACAAAGTATTTTTTAAGTTAAATATTTAGTTTATAGTTTCTTCAGTCGAAAAAATTGTATTATATACCAATCTGAATACTGAAAATAAAATTATAGATGGGTTTTTGTTGTACAATACCAGAATTCGGTTAAAAGCATAACATTGCATATGTTTAAATTTTTTGTATTTATAAAGTTATTGTAATTAGTTATAGTAATATTTACTTTATTCAGTATTTTATATTAATATTATATTTTATTTTATGTTATTAGTTTTATAACCTTATTAAAATTTTGTGTATTGCAAAGCAAACGTCGCCCGTTGATTGCAAATAAATATGATTTTTATAAATACCTTATCTAGAAATAAAATTAATATTTTTTAATAATAAAATATAAAATTTCTCATGCATTTTGAGGTATATCTTGATATATTTTTGTATACAAATATTGATAAAATACTTAATATTATAGAAGCACCTTGAAATGATGATGAAGCACCTTGATAATTTTATAATCATGAATAAATTTCAATAATAACAGAAAGACATGAATAGGTATATAACCATTTTTCGATCTATTCCATTATTTAAAAACTCTAAAATGCCAAATATTTCTTTATAATAGTGAACTTATCCGGTTATAAAAATATCTAAATTCCGCTATTTGTTTTGTCAAAAAGGGTAAAAAATTGTTTGACCGGTCGTGGTTTTCAAACAGGCCGAACTAATATCAACTTGAGATATACAACGTGACTTATAACTGGATAAATAAACATGCGCCTGCCCATATCGTAGTTTAACAAATATTGTCCTAGTATCAAGGGTTCCTTGAAACTAGTTATCAGCTCATATCGGCCATATATATGTGCCATGCCAATTAAAAAATGGACATGGTATGCAGTCAAATAAACGATGAATCGATTTATGGCAGATTTAAATTATGCGGAAACGTGCAACTTGTTAACAATTATTATATATTAATTTTAATTTTTTATAATCAAATACAATTTGTTTATATTTATTTTCAGAACTTAAAGTCCTATGAGTCGTTGTGGTGACTACTTCTAGTATAAGGTTTTTCAGAAGACATCCCAAGGTTTGTTCTAATTATATTTATTATTTTTTATAATATACTTAAATTTAAAATTATAAGCTAATATCGAAACTATGCTTTTAGACACACTTATACATAGCAAAATAATTACATTCATATTCATGGTAACTTGAATATTAACTGTTGATGTTTCTAACTTATCTACTTTCTAAATTATCTATTTTATTAGATAACTATAAGGTTCACTACATTAAACAAGTTGGACCATAACTTTTATACTGACCTATATGCCTGCAATATAAAATTAGATTTGATATTAATAAAGTTTACGTCTATATCACAATCATTACGATCAGCCCATACATTTTCTTTTGCATTGCTTGGTTGCAATATTGAATTGATATGAATATTATATATTTCAAAGTATAATAATCCAATTTAAATTATATTTAGTTTTCTCTGTAGTCCATTTATCCAAACTCAGAAATTAAGCTATTATCTAACATTAGCCTAAAAGCTTTATCAACCCTTGCTAAACAACATGTTTTTCCGTAGTTTCTAGAATTATCTCCCAAAATCGCAAATTTGCCGCAAATTCATCAATAAAATGCACTAAGTGCATTTATACAAACACCGTCAAAAAAGTGCGTTATTGTTACATAAAATATAACAGTAATTCCATAAAACGCACCGCTGACCGAAAGGGGTGCCTCTTAATGCAACCCTTGCATTGGCAAACGCCCCTCATGAAATTTCGATAGACAAAAAAATTCACTCGCTACAATAACATCTACCCTTTATTATTCCGTAATGTTAACGTACAATACCTGCTCGAATTATTTTTTCTTGCGCCCAATTATTAATAAAATATCAGTTCCGAATAATATGCACGCCTAGAAATATCCTATTTTTATCTGGGATCTTTTTAACACCCTTGGCCTAATGAAAACATAATTTCAAGTGCTTTGGCTTATCACAAATCACGGATCTCTAGTGGTCTGTGGACTAAAGCAAAGGGTCAGTTGTTTAAAATTAGGTGCTATATTTGTAATAAACTTTTTTTTTTGGCTCGTGATTTTATGCGGTGCGTAGAGGTGTCGTAGATAAGCATCGAGAGTGTGTGGTTAGTTGTAAATTTGTCAACATAGATTGATGTATGAAATGGCCAACTTTTTGAATGTATATTGTTTGTGGGTATGTTCCTGGCTAGTTAATTCAACAAGACAGCAACATCAGGACCCTAAGTGAAAAAATAAAATTAATATCAAAAAGTGAAAAATTAAACAATTGATACTCTTCCCAAGATCTGAAGTTTTTCCAACATCAACATTAAAAAACTATTACAATTTTGTTGTTATTTTTATTTTTTGCAAAACCAATGCTTTTGCAAAAAAAATATTACATACATATTATTAAAATTATTACGTACTCAAAGTTAAAGGTTCTATACCTATTACGTTAGCCTGAAATCAAGCAGTAGTGAAATCGGTTTTTATTTGAAAATATAGATCTAAAATATATTTAATAAATTATATTTAATTAAATCATTACACCAGTCTATAGAAATCTAAAATCTTTTTTTAATCGATGGCAGATGAAATTGATAATATTTCATAAGCAAATTCAATTAACCTCGTAACATGTTCATAATAATTTTTCATATCTATTCAATTGTTATTTATCAAATAATTTAATAACTTTGCGAAATTATTTGAAATTTTCCACGTTTTACTCATTTAAATTTGTTGCAGCAACCATGAAAATGAACACTAATTACTTATGAACATGTTTGAAAAAGGTCTGGTTTATTTGGATATATTAAAATATTCATTACAATATATTCCAATATTTTATTGATTTTAATTTTATTTCAGTAACTCTTATTGATAATAAAAATTAATTAAAGAATAAATTTACAAAATTTAATGTTTAATATCAATAATTATATTAAATTTAAAATTCAGAATTAATTGATAAAAATTAAAAACTGTATGTCATATTGGGTTAAATTGTTAATTTATTAATCCATAATTTAATTATTATGTAATATTGGAATATTTGGTATGTGTGTTCAAAAATACTGAAAATTTTTGAATTTCTAGTATACGCTGGTTTATAAATGAAATAAATGGCAAATTAATGGTCGTGTGCTGTAGTAATTAACGGTACAATATGGAGCCATTGGTGACATATGCTGTTTTAGTGTTATCTGTGTTAAAATCATTTTATCGGTGTCAAAATCTGAAATGACAATGTCAACGAGTGTCGAGGAAATAGTGCGATACGAGTTTTACTCATTTCTCGTATCTAGTCATGTTTTGGATATTAACTGGCTCTATGTTCACGTTCTTTATACATATTATATTTTCTAATTCCAAATATACTAATTTTGAGATTTATTACACATCGTCAGTGAGGACTATGTAGATTTTTTTTATTTGAATTACGATATGTTTATTATGAAGACATTTAATAATTATTTTATTATCTTTAGAGCGTGGCTTGTTTGGAAGGCAACTCACTAGTTATGAACTGTACTTGAACAGAATTTATTTTATTATTCTCCCAAAGAAGCAGAACTCTCCCAAAAAGTTATTTTTACTTGAGATCATAGTTAAAATTTATTGAGTATTGAAAATGTGATATCCTTATGCTTGATATCAAGCTGGCCAAGGCAGAGATCGCTTTTAGCATATAACTAGCTCACATTTCAGCGTAGAACCCAAACCCAACAATTATTAGTATGTGCTTGTTTCTTGTATAGAAACACCATAATTTAGAGAACCTGTACACTCCTAATATTTTAGGAAGGAAAAACTTCAGTAATTATTCTGTTAATTTCACAATGAATTTAGAAGAAAATCCTAAGGTTTGCTTTTACTTGAGTATAGTCTATCTGTCTTTTTTGTTTCAATTCAGCTTCCTTAACAATTGCTTGCCATTGTTCAGTTTTTGTGTAAGATATGTGAAACATGTGTTATTGTTTCAAATGACCTGCTAGGAAGAAGAAAAATATTTTTTGACTTTTTTTATTATTAAGCAGCACTCCACCAAAAGGCTATTTTTACTTGAGTTCATATTTAAGATTGATTGTGCATTAAAAATGTGATATCATACTGCTTGATAGCAAGCTTGCTAAAGCAGAGATCATTTTTAGCACATAACTGGCTCACATTTTAGCGTTGGATCCAAAAAGTATTTGTAATATTCATTTGCTTGTGCGCGTGTATTAAGGAATGTTGGTACTTGTTTCTTATATAGAAACGCCATAATTTAGATAGGCTCCTATTTTTTTTAGGAAGACATTGAGTAATTATTCTGTTAATTTTACAATGCATTTTAGAACAAAATCCTGAGGTTTGTTTTTACTTGAGTACAGTCTATCTGACTACATTTCAATTATGTTCGAGTAACTATTGTCCATGTTCAGTCCTTGTGTGAGGTATGTGAAACATGTGTTATTGTTTCAATGACCTGCTAGGAAGTGCGATTACATGTTATATATGTCTATTCTTTTCTGTTAACATATTTTTTGTGCATGTCTGAAATCGGCTAATTATCGTTCACGCCACAATAAGCACGTCGGCGTTTGTCGATGGAACCATATTGCACGCAAACCGCGCAACCCATGGACATAGGAAGATAGAAGCACAGCGGCGTATTAATGAAAAGTGAATTGGACAATTTCTGAAATTTAAATTAATTTTATCATTTTTTCAATATTTGTCTTTTGAATTTTAATATTGCCGTATTAAATAAATTAATCAATTTTGAACTAAGGGAGACTGGGTACGGTTGTGCCACTTTTTTGATCAGCAATACTTCTGGTAATTTACCAGTTAGCTGGGAAAAAAGTAGATTAAATGGCAATTTAAACATTTGCCTACGTAAAAACTTATATATAAAACTTGGTTAAAAACAAAAGGTATAAACACCAAAATGGTTTATAATGACTTTCATTGTCAGTAATATGTATGTACAACACAGAATAATCATTTAAACAAAGCTTGTAATTATAACGTAACAATGTATAACAAATCATAATTTACTAAAGAAGAAATCTTTGTGAAACTTTTGTTTTCTTATATTAGTTTTTTCCTTTCTTTTCTTTTTTGTATTTTGTCTTAGTTAAGTTAGATTTTTCTTCATCTATTTAAATTTCACCCGGAAAGGACAAGAAATGCATTTCACATAAAACAAAACTAATTGCTGGTAATTAACTACTAATGTTTAACTTACAGCAAAATAACTAACAAAGTGATATCTATCTGTATACAAGTAACAGTTATTATTAAAAGAAATCGAACAAAAAACTAATTTTTGACTCTTTAAATTAACGCGGTGTAATAATGCAGAGCGCGAACTCAATGCAATAATGGAAACTTGTTCCAACAAACATACTTGGTTTTTTTTTCCTTTGAACCCTATCTCAAAATCTGTATTGTTTATGACTGTTATTACCGTACCTTGGTACAACCGTACCCAGTTTCACCTATATCACTATAAAGTAGTAGAGAATATTATTCTTTTAAATTATTCTAATAAATTATATAGTTTTTGCAATTTGCTCAAATTTGAGACGTGATGTAATCCTGTAAATTTAAAACATTTATTTTACTTATGCTTTAAATAACTATTTTTTGATTCTAGACAATTTCCATTACATTCTATTTTTTGTTTGTCAAGTTTATTAAAAGTTTCCAATAACTTTAGCTTATACCCGTTAGTATAAATGTATAGTTAATGAGTAGAAACGGTTTTAATACCACTTATAAATATAAATTTTATTTAAAGTTAGCTGAATAAGATAACTAATTATATATATAGAAAATCCTGAAAATTTACTAGTGAAATGATGCTGATTCATTTTTTCAGAGGTTTTCTTACACTAGCGCCCAAATACATGATGAACCTAAATACAATTTGATAAAGAGGAAAGCTTAATAGGCGATTTGAGTTTTCAATATATATTAGTATATATATATATATTTCAATATATTTCAATAGATTAATCAATAATATATATATACGTTCGTATAAGAATCTCATTTGAGTTACCTATACTTAAATCAATTAACAAAAAGAAACAAAATTAATTTTATGCTGTCATTTTTAATCAATTTTTGTTCAATGGTATGGTACTACTTCTTTAGTAGTGTTATTATAATTTTGCAAGTATTTATATAATAGTATTTTTATAATATTGCAAGTACATCTCTGGTCATCATAATTTGAAATAGAATATTATTTTAATAATTTTATTGGTGTCCCTGAAACATATTTATATCATGACATCTTTATGTCGTTCCCGATCATTGACCAGTGTCAGTTACTCTCATTTAATTGAATCCATATTTCACCATGTACACTGAAATTAATAAATTATAATTTAATTTTGAATTGAATTTTAAATTAAGTTGCATCGCAACTTAGATATTGATATAAATAAATATTAATTTATGTTTATAGTATTTGACAAGATCCAAATTATTATTATTATTATAGCGATTTATGACTTTATATTCGTGAATGAGAAGCAATAAATTACTTACCTATAAGTAAAAATCACTTGAAAATTTCAAAAGATTGATTTTAACATCTATAACTGAATTGATACAGCAAATAATAGCAAAAGATTTTCTTTATGCTCAACATACTCTACCTAATAGACAAATATTACATACTATTTGATTGATAATATTAAATTTATCTTTAGTTCTCGAAAAATAAACTATTGTAAAATATTACAATAGTACAGTGAGTTCAAAAGCTCGAATCAACTTGCTAAATCTACCTACTCTTGGTTATGATTAGTGCGATGTTTATAAAAGTACGTATTTATATGAAAAAATATACATTTTTAGCTATGAACCCTAATATTTATATAAAATAAATATAATTAAATAATGTAAAATTGATTTATGTAGATTTTATATAACTTTTTGATTTATAAAATATCTCTATTTTATTATTAAATAAAAGAGAGTTCCACGTACTGATACTTCTAATAAACTCTATACAATAACTAGCACGATCAATTCATGTTTATTAAACCCTAATTTAAATACCATATTGCATTTCTAATTTTTCAAAAACCATTCGGTCATTTTCAAGCGGTTATTCTATGATGTGTCCGTGTTCATATTAATATCTATTAAACAAAATGAAATACCCTTTTTCGAATTCGAATTGATAGGACAGTAATTACGTCGGCATATGTCACATAATTACGAACGATATGGTTCTGTAAGGTAAATGGGTTTTAAATAACATACCGCCTAGCACGTGACACGAATTTAGCTACGGGATGACCTATGTAAAAATGCTGGCAATTTGATCGCTTTTCTAGATTAGGTTCACAATTCATAATTGATAACCCGTGCTCGTCAAATATTTTGTTTTTTTATTAACTTAGCCCATTATTGGGGTAAATAACGTATTGGCGTAATTATAACTAAAACAAATTGCTTGTTTATAGATAGATCACTTGGATTGGTTTGGACAATAGTTAATTCAACCAACAATTAGTTTTTGCGTAGATAATTTTGCTCAGTCTTAAGGATGATTTGTTTTCAAATGTTTGTTTTGGGTACGGTTGTGACAAATATCTTTTTTTGGGTAAAGATCAAACAGGTAAAAAAATGTTTAACTCAACTAAGACAAAATGCGAAAGAGAAAAGGAAAAAAAATTAAATATAAGAAAAAAAGGTTTTACAAATATTTCTTATTAACATTTTTTTAAAGTTATGTTTTGTTATATATTGTTATATTATATTCATAAGCATTGTTTAAACGATTGTGTTAATGTTGTGTTACACATTTCTGACAATAAAAGTCGTTATAAACCATTTTGTTGTTTATACCTATTGTTGTTTAACCTATTTTTATGCCTGTCACAACCGTCCTGGGGGTGTGGGCGATTGTGAAACTCGCCCTTTTTTGTATGATTTGATTCTATGACTAATCCATCGTTTTTGAGGATAATATTTCAACATTTCCACGTAGAAAAATATTCAAATTACCATTTAATTAATTTTCCTCTTAGCTGGTAAATTAACAAAATCATTCTTGATCAAAAAAATGGGCACAACTGTACGTAAATTGCTGTACTGTTGACATATAGTTTAACTATAATAAATTATTGCACTACTTCGAATATCAATACTCTTATCAGAAATTCAATGATTTTGTAGAAAACTGATTACTATTAAATTATATTAAATGTATAAATTATGCAATTGATATTTAAAAAAAGAAAAAATAGATTAGCACATTCATTTATACGCAATTTTTTGTTATTTTTTGATCATTTTTTATGCGTATTTTAAGTGTACATTAGGGTGGTCCTCAATATGGACATTTTCGAATTCCCTTGTTCCCAAGGACTCAAATGGTTCCAAATTGATAAAAAACAAATTATCTGAAAGTGTTAGCTATTAATATTGTCTTTTAGATAGAGCGCAATTCAATCAAAGTTTTGTATGGAAATAGCATGAAAAATATTTCAAAAATTTTGCAGATTGTCGAATTTTCAATAAAAAATGACACGATTTTTTAGTTTTAATTCATTTGTCGCTAAGTTATACCTAATTTTTTTTTTTTAATTTTTAAAATTTTTGTATGCTATTTCCATACGAAGTTTGATTGAATTGCGCATTATCTAAAAGTTAATATTAAGAGCTAAAACTTTCAGAGAATTGTTTTTTTATCAATTTGGAACCATTTGAGTCCTTGTGGGCAAGGAAACTCGAAAATGTCCATATTAAGGACCACCCTAGTGTACATATATGCACACTACTTACTTTAAAATTCAATAGATTTAAATCAGTTTTTTAGGCGCAATTAAAAGTATATCCACATTTGACACATGCAGTTTTTTTTTCGAACTGCAATCAGAATTAGATTTATTTTGAGCTTTGGCAAATGGTATTTTCTAGCATCATTAGTTTTTACAAGAGCAACCCAACGGTCGATTTTTCTAATTGTTATTTCGAAACATGTCCTTATCTATAAAGGATTTTGAACTAAAAGTTCGAAATACGGGCTTTTACCCTAAACTCGTGGTCATAAAGTTAAGCGCTTATTTCAGTGTTAGGCAACCCCTAACAATTATTTTATATAAAAAATTACTCCAAAATTTACTAAAAATTTATTGAAATGTATTGTTTTTTACATAAATGATACTTATTTACGTTTCGTAATGTTACTGATACGAAAACAATAAGCTTCTTGAACCATCAATTCCTATAAAAACCGTCACTTAATCATTTCATCAAAAAATCTCTTCACCATTCTTGTATAATACTTACAGTCCTGTTCACTATTTATCATAGGCTTGCAGCTACGTGTCCACACGATATCACATCTTTTTATTATCTACCTCTATTTGCGATTATTAATGATATTTTTCTCTCTAATCCCCTGGAGATTTTAATTCCGTGCTCGAGGATCTTCATCAGATATGATCAGAGTCCGCATCGTGGACGATACAAAGCCGATACGAACTCCCCAGCATAAAAATCCCTACTCAGCATTTCACTTCATGCCTAATGGACGTTTCGTCAAGTCCTTTGATGACTTATTTAGAAGCACTAGGAGTAGTTTGATGAATTATGGCTCATGATAAAATTTTATTAGTACTAAATTGAAATTGACTAAAGACATTGTGTCTAATAGATACTTGATATTTTTCTTAAAATAAATTTAATATGATTTCAATATGATAGATAGACTTTTAAAAATGATATTAATCAGCAAACAACAAATAAAAATCGTAGTTTATGATTCAATGTTCATCTTATTTTTTATTCAAATGTTTTATTCAATTTTTTTCTTTTGTATTATTGAAAATTTTGAGAAAGTTTTAAAGATCAAGATCAAGTTTGATGATTTATGACTCATGATCAGATTTTGTTAGTACTAAATTGGAATTGACTAGAGGCAATGTGTCAAATAGATATTTGATAATTTTCTTAAAATAAATATAATATCATTATAATATATGCATATGATAGATAGACTTCTAAAAATGCAATTAATCAGAAAACATAAATTAAAAAATCGTAGTTTATGATTCAATATTTTATATTATTTTTTTATTCAATAATTTCATTTTATTTTTATTTTTCTTTTGTATTATTAAACATTTTAAAGATCAAGATCATTGCTTTCCAATTCATCAAGAAAAAGTTTCTGTGCAAATATTTTAACTGTGTAGTTTAGTAGTATTGATCTGTAGGTAAATGTTTAATCTTTGTTTTTAATTCAACATTCACGTTTTTAATTTTAATAAGGTTATAAAACAAAAATATGATCTATTTTTCCACCTTCAAATTCATTAAGTAGACAACTGAATAGAAATTTATTTATTAACTCTTTATAGTTTATACATATATGAAAAAATGTCTTGTTTGAATTGAATATTTTTAGTTAATTTAACCCTTTTAAATTCTTCTCCTTTCAATAATAACCAATAGTCATAAATGAGCAGGAAAGATTAAAAAAATTATATAAGAGACAAAATTAGAAATAGTTTGTACCTTTATATATATAATATCGTAAAAGATCTTTTAGAGACAATTTGGATCATTTATAAACAAAATGGTACTATTTTAAACATTTAAATAGGTAAAATTAAGGTATGTAAGAGAAGAATTTTAAGTCAGTACCAATTTATGAAAGTCATTCAAGGTTTAAACAATTTTGGAAAATCATTTATTGGAGACCAGTGAGTGGCAGGTATCTATTTTAGTCGGTACTTTGTTATCTTAGGCAATATGTATTTATTTATTTATTTATTTTTTTATTTAATTTATTTATCTATTTATTTATTTATTTAATTAATTTATTTATTTAACACCGATGGCAATATTACATTAGATTTACATTATATAGTGTGCAGTGTGCACATTATATGCTAAAGATAAAAGAGATATGGTATTTTAGTGTTCATAAACATTTTATAATATAATAGATAACACTAAATCAAGATAAATCAAAATATTCAACACTAAATTAAACTTACTAATATAAAACACTTGATAAAAACTATAAATCACAATTTATAACCGTCATTTGAGGATAATATTTTTGGTTTTATTTTTTATTATGCTCATAGACAGACCAAAAATATTGATCTCAGAAGCAAATGTATTTATTGTTTTAATATTAAACGTATATAACAATAAACTTTTTATTCGAAACCTCTTTTCCAGAGAAATTTCGCTGTTTTGTCTCAAGAAACAAAATAGGTAAGGTGTATGTGATAAATAGGATTTATGTGTTAAATGTATATACATATATGTGAAACCCCAAAAACATATATAGATAAAAAACTGAATATTAAGTCATAAAATATTTAAGAAAATTTGATAATAAAAAAATGATAAACATTCCTTACTCGTTTAATTAATTTTTCTCATCCATTAAATTAAATTTGAATAGAATAGACAATAATTATAATATGTGAATTATATTTATATTTGTGATTTTACTCAAGTTAATTATTTATTTAAATTTGTGTTTAAGGTTTATTCAGATTCCAACCTGTTCATGCTCGATAAATTTATAAATAACTTCATTACTATTTGTAGACACGCAAATATCATACGAAGAAAAATAATTGACTGTGAAGATATACAGTATATTTAAGGAAAATGCTTTTTCACATGGATTCAAACGTTTTGAATCCTTAAATTCTATAGTATAAATTAGATTATTAACATTAACCGTCAAAATATTTTTTTTTTTTTCTACAAATTTAACGAGTCTTTTAAACAGGTGCTTTTGAATCAAATGACCGTAACAAGTTCCAAAAAATTCGAAACGATATTTACGCTAAAGTGAATACCATAATTTAATCAGGAATATCGCACATTATTCAAATAGGATATAGGGGTGTTTTATACTTTGTTACGCGGTTGCTTTTAATTAACATAATTCACATAAAACAATAATGAAAGGGTGTGCTTTTTAAACACATACCTGTTCAATTTATCCATTAAGGATAGATCACCTTCGCACGGCTAATGAAACAAAAGCCGTTATTTGTAAAAAATTTAATGAACAGTACAGGTGCATTATGAATTTTAATTTGATAATCTTAATAAAAGATAAAATTGAATCGGTTTAATGTAACGAACACTAGTAGAGCACACAGTGTATTTGTTAGAAACGGTTGATTATTATTGTATCGTGTGTTATATAGTATATTCTAACAACTTTTTTTAAATTTATTTTAGTTTAACAGTAATCAGAACTTAACGAGTCTATAACCTGTCGTAATGACTTCGTAAACGACGTGAAAAAATCTTAACTATACTTGTTTTTGAGATATTGTGGATGGTGAATTTTTTTTACCCGCGGACCTTTAAGCTTTTTTAAAAATTCTAAACTTTACTAGTTTTTGAGATATCGATGGTGAATTTTTTACCCGCAGATCTTTAAGCCCCGCTCTACCATACCATTTCTGTGTACATTGCGTAGTAACAATTATCATAAAACGGAATTACTACAACGGAATCCTCTCCTCTATTTATAACACGTTCCACGCTTACTTTTAATTTACAAATCAAAATTTAAAATACGACATCGATACTAAAATTTGTAAGAAACTTGCACAAAGCATATGAGGCTGTATGAAATACTGACTTATACGTACGTCGTAAATTTGAAGATAATTGATTCGCTTTATTAGTCACGAGATGAAAAAACCCTCCCGAAATAAAAGGAACTTTGTCGTCGTGACGTCTAAATTTCGTGCAAATCGGGTCGGTCTAATAAATTTTAGGAATTATCGGCGTTCACGCCCCTAGCGTGTGAGACAAATATTTTTGCGAGATCATACCAATAGCATATATCTTGGTGTATTTTTTCTTTGAGCATGTTCTAAAACTTTTTTAAAAAAAATTAAGAAATAATTATGTATGTCTGAAAAAAATCAAACATATTTTTTGTCTGAATTCCTAAATTTTTTATGCTTATTTACTAAAAATCTTTAATCATTCTATTTGTTTATAACTCAAATTGAAGCTCTAATTTATAATGTAAAAAAAAACTTTCCAAAAAAAATTAAGAAATAATTATGTATGTTTGAGAACAATCAAAAATATTTTTCGACTGCATTTCTACATTTTTTATTGCTTATGTACTAAAAATCTTTAAGCATTCTATTTGTTTATAACTCAAATTTATGCTCTAATTTTTTATGTAAAAATATCGATCAATCGTATTCTTTAATAATTATAATTTTATATAATCGTTATTTGTCTTTCTTTCAAACTTATCTATGATAAAAAATGTAATGGACACTTTTTGTTAGGAATATTTCATTTAAAAATGTTATTTTTAATAATATAATACTTCAGGGTAAGTAAATACTAGAAATAATTTTAATTGTAATAATATAATGCTTTAGGGTAAATACTAGAAATAATTTTAATTGTAATAATATAATGCTTTAGGGTAAGTAAATACTAGAAATACTAGAAAATTTTCAATCTCCATCAAATTTATTGATTGTATTTTTATTTGTAATGCTTTATACTAGAAATGATCAATTTTATCGGTTGTATTTTTACTCCAAATTTAATCTATCGAATATTAAGTAAAAGTATATGTATTAATGTAATCTCTACAAAAGGTAAGCCTACTATTATGATTATCATGATGATGTTATGGAAAGTCTGTTAGATAATTATGAAAATATTTTAATTAATACATTTTTCACATATCTTTTGTATCGTTTAGCAGCATTTTTAGCAATGCCACTGAAATATTATTTAATCATATTTATTTAGGTGAACGAAAGGTGAAAAAGTAGGAAAAGAAACCTGTAAAAAATTCAGAAACTAAAATTTTGAATTATGTACAGCCATAAAACCCTTGTATTTAAATAAATGCATATTATTTAATTAATTTAACAGCTAATACGTCAAAATAAAGTATGTACAATTATATAAAAGCACTTAGTAATCTATTATTGTGCATCACTGCTATAGTTTAATAGTATATTAGACATAAATGAAGTTCTGGTAAACTTTGTCGTCTGAAAGATTACACGAGATGAAAAACAGATCGAATTTACGTTCGTCGTCAATTTTTTGAGTTAAATTGAATTAATGATATATAAAATAGGACAGATCTTTCAAAATGTAATCTTCCAAAATGTTGTTTTGAGAATCATATTTTAAAAATTATTTGCTAGTCTTCTGCAAACGTTGATGTTGTTCTGAATATTTTATGTAAATTTCGTGATTTTTTTTATTCTCTCTTTTATTTAAAACTGTCCAGTTAAGGACATTTAATAAATTTGTGGAATTTACAATTGTGGACCGTAAAGAGACATTGTATACTAAAGGGTCATGTTTCTACATATATGTATTCATTAAGAACGTGAGCTTAGAATAAACTAAATATACCATAATATGCATAATATGTACATTTTGTTTTCAAACCTGTCAATATTAAATAAATTTATATTTACTTTCGACGCATTGCCTGTTGATTAATTAAAATATATGTTTCAAAATTAGTCAAATAAACTTCAGGATAAATTCTTATGTTTCAAAATTAAAATTGTTGGTAACTATTTTGTTACCAATGTTTGAGAATCAGCTTCTTTTTCTGCGCAAACCATAATACCAGGTGGCATGCTCCAGATACGAAGGGATCCTTCGTGTTCCTCCAAAAAAAAAGATTTGTCTCTACCGTTCTTTTTGAAAAACCACTGCATTGCCCTCCCGGCGTTCTTTTTCATTGATTAGTTCTATTGCGAAAACCCTATCCGTTGCTAGTTTTGTTTGTGATATATATTAGATTGACGTGTATCGATCGGACGAGCCCGATCCCGAGTTCTCACGTACACGTCTTAAAATAATCGACCGTGGTTTATTATTGCAATAACAATTTGGAGAAAATGGGTTCTACTTTTAAATAAATATATATTTATTTTTATCCATGCAAATTGGTTATGAATGGCTGCGGCGATATTGGGTTATGCATAAAAGTAATAAAACACAAATTGGTCTATTTGCAATCCTTTCGGCTATTTGGTAAAATACAGCGGATCTAATTAGCTAATAAAATATTGGTGCTAACTATTTCTGCTTGACGTATGATTTGCAATTCCCACATATATTTGAGATAATCTAGCGTGTTATAATAATTTATATTTATATGAAACTAGTTAAATTATTTTGATAGTTGCTTAGAATGTTCATGAATTTACCATGCTGATGGTATTACGGCTTTTCTTAAACGGAATGTGAAAGCTAATAAAATTTATATTGGACTTTGATGTTTTGATTTTATTGAAGTTTACTCATTTTACTCCAGGTATAGATCGATATGATTTTGATTGCCAAATAGAAAATGTGAATTCCAATTTAAGCTAAAATATCTGATGCCAAATTCAAAAATTTGTTGTATTTTGAGTAATATCTACTATATTAGTTCTGGAATGTATACTGCAATTGGTGAACCCTGAACAGTTCTTTAAAGAATTAACCATTATTTATGTTTTTTCGTTTATTCTCTTTTCATTAGAACATTTATCCATTGGTGCAGAATTTTAGAAAATATCTTCTTAGTAACCTATTTCTTCTAGTTTCAAGAGGAAATCGCACAGTACTTTTTATAACCTCTATAAAAGCTTACACGTGGGTGGGTAAAAAGACCAACTAAAACTTACTTACTTTACTTACTTTACTTACTTTAGAAAAGACGTAAACAATAAGAAAATAGTGAACAAAATTACAAAAGAGATAAATCAAATTGATACTTATTTGACCTCTGCTGATGAATATTTCTGTCAAAATAACAGATCAACGTTGTATACGGTGTAATTTTTGCCAAAATTTGCCCATTTAATTTATATTATGCATTATTATTATTATTAATTTGTAAAATCCATTTAAATTTAAAATTAAGGCATCGGATCTGTTTGCCGTCTCTAGCTGTCTCTTTTCACGCAGCCTATGGGGTAATAAGAGACAGATTACGAATTTTAGAAAAACGGTGTAAAAA
>NW_020539725.1:36859918-36879250 GCF_003426905.1 Ctenocephalides felis | reverse complement strand
AAAACTAATCAAATAAAAAACTCCCAGAATGACACACCCAAATAATAATAATTTCAGCATTACATATTCATCATAGCAAATTTAATCGATTCGTAACGCATATAATTTTTATATTTGCTATTCCGTAATTGATGAAATCAAATCGATTTTTTATTTTGGACATATGTCGGTAAAAACGGTTTTGCATAAGGATTCATAAATCCGAAATGATTTTGTCAGGGTACGAATTTCTGAATTTAATTTCTTCGTTATCTGAAGCGTGACGAAGTGCACGTCGAGTCGTGTCATTTCTTGACATGCAGATCAAACGTCAACGGGATGCGCGCTTCGGTGGGACCTCCGAGAGAAAAAATATGTGAATTGTAATAGAAAGAAAGCTGGTGGGTAATAGACTAGATTTTTTAAAAAAATATTGAACGGTTTACTTTATAAGTTGTATAAGTTTTTCTTCTTGATTCGAGAAAATGAAAGGTAAGCGCATGTTAATTAAAAAATTTAGTCAAATTGTATGAATAGTGGCAATGCTTCTATTGTTTTATTGATATTCAATTTGATTATATTATATAAATTTGTTTTAAGCGAATTAGACAATTTTTTAATCAATACCCCAAAATACTTCTGTCTAAGTTGAGATTACCCCCAGGTCAAAGGTGATACCTTCACGCGGGCAACTACGTAGCATATACAGTAAATTTAATTAAAAATACATACTTTTTACCCCCAAATATACCTTTTTTACTCCATTTAGGGTAATTTACCCCGGTACCCCGACCACTTAATTAGACTATAAAAATATATACTCATTTTTTAATTACAATATTTTTACAACTGTTAAATAATTTAGCATCTAGTAATAATAATGAACAATGACATAAATTTAAATAAAAAAGAGTACAAAGGATAGTATTTACATTAGAATGATATCCGTAGTATGATGATTCAATATAAAATAAAAGCAAATAATAATAATAATAAAATTAATAAATAAATAATACTAGAAAAACAATAAAGTGGTATAAAACAACTAGTGACAGATAATAATAAATATATAAAAATAACAATATTAGAAATAATAAGATAATAATATAATAATAATAATAATAAGATAAACTCATAGGCTGTAAAAAGAATTCATGCCACTCTCAGGCAATAGTAAAAATGACAAACGTACAAATTATATGAAGCACAAATTATAGATAACTCTATTCATTAAAAAAATGGATGTACTTCAGTATTAAAAATATCTTACTTACCTAGAGCAAAATAAAATCAGATATGATTATGGATATTACTTTGAATTCCATTATATTATAACGTTTTTGATTAATTCAATCAAGTACAGTAAAATCCTGTTAAGGAAATTTGAACCAAAAAATTAAAAAAATGAACTTTTTCATTTACTACTTTTTATTGTTCACACCTCTGCCAGTGTAAAGGTTCATTTGGTCGTTCTTACACCACCCACTTGTAAGCGTTTATAGAGGTTATTTAAAAAAACTGTTGAATATAACTAAAAATTAACAAAATCTCTTATAAAACAATTAGATAACGTGTACTTAAAAATATATCAAAGTCTTTCAAAATAAAGAACAGTGCCAACAACCAAAAAAAAAAAAAAAACTAACGACGAAAGAAAATACTTTTGTGGCGGATTTTCAAACATTGCCATTTATCTCCCGATAGCAAACGTCGTAAAATTCAAGGTGGTGACTGGTTATACATCTTTTTCCCTCAACTTTCAAATATTGCTGTTAGAAAATTCTTAACTTTACTTGTTTTTGAGATATCGGTGCTGGAGCTTTTTACTTGCGAACATTTAAGCCCCGCTCTACCCTATTATTTTTAATAAATTATTTATTGCTGTCATATAACTAATAATTTCAATTATTATTCATATATTTCCTTTACTTTCATATATTGTTGTTAAAAAAAATTCTTAACTTTAGTGGTGTTTGAGAACTCGGTGGTGGACTCGGTTTTCCTGTGGATCTTTAAACCCATCTCTACTCTAATAAAATATGCTGTTTAATTGTTGCATTATATTGAATTTGAAATTATTATAGTATTAATAGTATAGTAGTATATCAAGCATTTGATTTTTTTAAACGATTCCATAAAATTTACATCAGACCTATATATTTTCCATGTCGCAGCAATTGCATATTCTGATGCGGAACTAGTCGCAAGCTAGTTTAAGTTGTCGTCGTGAGCAGGTAAGCGGAGAATTGATGTGATTCGTATTGCCTAATTTAAATAAACGGAAGAAATGCCGAAAACAAACACCCTTGATTTACAGAGTACTTAGTCAGATGTGAGAAACCCTACACTTTTAGAATAGTAAAGAAAAAAAACAATCCAAAACACTTTACATATGTACAAATGATACTTGAAAAATTTGCTTCAAATAGGTAATTTTAATTATCTAGTTGGATGATTAATAGATATTTATTGATAATTTATATTTATTGAATTGCGATGATAATTAAATAATAATTACGAATTGTGATTTATTTATTGGATTGTGATTTATTTAATTAAAAATTTTGACTGACTTTGCAACATGTTATAGAGATGGTTACATGTACATGTACAACCTTATAGTATAAGACTTTCAAATTTACTGAAAGTTACTGAATTTCAAAATTTGTAGGCAAATGATGAATATATATCTACACATTAGTAAAAATCCTGAAAAGATCATACACAGCTTTTTCCTGTTTTAGTTGGAATTATAGATATGATAGTGTTGATAAAATGAAAATTTATCCAAATTTCCCAAGTTCAATTAGATCCAGTTAAAAATATTTTCATTTATTTATTTGAACAGCGATCAGAACTTTAGAGTCCTTTAAGGTATTCTGATGATTTTTCTGAGATACTGATGATTTTTCTGAGTAACTTCTTAGAAGACAACCCAACGGTTGGCATATGAATTATATTGTCATAATTTTCTTAATATTTTCACTAGAAATCATATTTCAACATATCAGTTAAAAATATGTTGCAAATTATAAAAATCTATTATGTAAGCATCTCATAAAGTATCAATCTGCAACATCCATTTATTTTATTAATTCTTTCTGATATGTATATTCTGATATGATACTTTATTACATGTTGTTGAATTCAATATTTTTGAACAAGTTTCTGTTATCTTTCCAAAAAAATTTCATCGTTTATCAAAGACTAACTTAATAACAGCTAATTGTAAGTATACATACAAAATCAAGTTTACTCTATGTGGCACTTTAAAACTAAAAGTAATAAATGTATGCATGTACTTTATTTCTATAGCAAAAATCTGTGTAAATTTACCTTGTGGTTATCCGCTTTATATGACATCTAATAAAACCAAAAAAATATTCAAATTTATCCAATATAATACTAATTAAAAATAACTTGTACCAAACTAACAAAAAAAACCTATCTAAAAAATGTTTCCTACATCTGTTTAAACAATACTTTTACTTTTCCGGGCAAGGGTGGTATGACATGTCTCCGCTGTTTATAAATATTTATGAAGTCGTGAGATAAACAAAATGAAACAATTGAGAACGAGATAGGTTTATCGCGATTATTGTGAGTGAGAGTGAAAAGGAACTATTTTTTATTGACTAAGGGGGCAGATGCTTGCCTAATTCTTGAAATGATACGTCAAAATAAAAACGACGAATGGATTACGTGACGAGTTTCCCGATATGTATTAAATGAGCCGAAATCCCTTTGTAACAGTAGAAATGGATTTATAGAAAAATTATTTCAAGGTGAGATAAACCTAGGGTAGAGCGGGGCTTAAAGATCCGCGGATAACATGATCCACCATCACCAAAAACGCATGAAGTTAGAATTTTTTTAACAACAATATTTGAAAGTAGAGGTCAAATCAAGCAAGCCATTCGAATCAATCATAATAAACGGTCATGTTTGAAAATCTATAACAAAAGTATTTTTTCCTATTTTAGTTTTATTGTTTGTGAGTACTGTTGTTTAGTTTGCGAGACCTTAATAAAATATTTATGTATACTTTATTTAATTGTTTTATAAGATGTCTTGTTAGTTATAAATTAGATACAATAGATTTTTCTATATAACGTGGTGGGGTAAAAAGAACCAACTGAAACTTTACCCTGATAAAAGTGTAAACAATGGAAATATAGTATATAACTAGTTGGTTTGGTATTTAGCCTTGAGGCAAGTTACATGAACTTCCCGATATGTGTAATTAATCGACTTAATCAAAAAAAAAAATTAATTGATGAGTGATTAGAAGTATTCCAAGAGGATTTATTACACATGATTGAAAACGAACGAACACTTTTGACTTGGAGTATTTTCTAATAGCAAATTTTAAAAAATCACCGTTTTTATAATTGAACCAGTTTCCATAGGACTTTAATGGTTTACTATGTTCATTAAAACCAAGTAATCTGTCGTTATACCAAGTAAATCGTCTAATTTCAATTTTAACAAACGTCAAAAAAAACTACTCATTTTCTTAATTTTTTATTAATGTTTAAAATTAAACTACTTGTCATAAGGTCGTGGTATTTCAGTAAGTTCTATAAGACCATGATATATATCGCCAAAAAAAGTTCCATGAAAATCGGCTTAAATTTTTTTTCAACAGTTAATTACAAGAAAACAGCTCGGTAGATTTTTACCAAAAACTAATCAGTATCATTTCCAACTTTAATTAATATTTTTCGAACAGTTTTTGATTTTTTAAAATCGATTCGGTAGTTTGAGCTTAAATGTGGACGAAGAGTTTAACACTTTTTTTCAAATTACAAAGAAACGGCTCGGCAGATCGTCTCACAAAACTGACAAATTTTAGTCCTCATTGAGATACATCAAATGGCTTTTAAATTTATGAAATCGGTTCAGGCGTTTTTGAGAAAACGTCGATCAAAGGTTTAATTTTGTCAAATGTCAAAAAAACGATACTAATTTTTGCAAACTTTGACGATTTTTCAAAATTAAACGACTTATCGTAGGTCCGTAATATTTTAATATGATCTACAAGACTATGGTATCTACCGTAAAAAAAAAAAATCTTAAAAATCGTCGAATTTTTTTTAAAAAAATCTTTATTACAAGAAAACGGCCCGGCCGACCTTTACCAAAAACTAATCAGCACGATTCCGAATCAATATCTTTCGAACGGTTTTTGAATTTTCAAAATCGATTCAGCATTGCGCGCTAAAACGTGGACGAAAAATTTTTCACTTTTCTGCGATTTACTAAGAAACGGCCAGGCCGATCGTTGCACAAGACTGAAAAACGCTAGTCTTCATCGAAATACATCGAATGGCTTTTAAATTTTTGAAATCGATCCAGCCGTTTTTGAGAAAACGTCGATTTACGGCAAATAATCTGTTCACACACACACACACATAATTTTTCCAAATTTGGTCTCATTCTATTCAGAAATGGCTTGAAACGTCGAGAAAACATAAAATTAGCAAGTCGGATTTTTTTATGAAAACATAAACTTCTCCTTCGGGAAGTTAAAAAGTGAATTAACTTAAAAAAGCTATTTTAAAATAGATAAATTAAATTAATACATATTATAACACTGTTCATGAATATTTCTGATGGAATACCAAATCACGATTATATTATATAAAAAATGTGCCCATGAAATTTATATTCTGCACAGGTTGAATAAAGTACAGTGTAATAGATTACTTTTAGTTCATTTCATAATAAACTTCATGTGATATTTGATCATGTGATTTTCATATATTCTTGCCATAGTTGAGGAAACTCAATACTATTACAATTTAATATGACAAAATTCAAGTAGTTTAAATTTAAATTGTATTTGTTGGTCAATCTAATAACTAAACTGAATCGCATTGACTAAATAATGACTATTATTTTGTAAAATCTCTTTAGAATGAAGAATAAATTAGTGAATCTATTTGCCCCCTGGCTGTCCCCTTTTATTGCACCCATGAGGTAAGAAAGACCAGATGACAAATTTTCAGAAAAATAGAGAAAAATTAGCAATTAAACTGATTTCACAGGAACACACACAAACATAAAGTATATGGCTTAAGAAAGTGACTTCAACTTCTGAATAAAGAAGTAGTATTCTTAAAATATAGTATTTGTATTGATTTCCAATTACTGTGAGTGTGTTGTATATTTTTTCAAGGATGTACTAATTCATGGGTCCTTTTCTTCTGATTGCAATAAAAAAATAGTTCATTGTATTTAAGTATTTTGCTCAGAGCACGCGACAAACAGTAAGCACAATAACTGAAATACAATAGGAGTAAATAATAGAATCTCGAAGAACAATAAAATAATGCTGCAAGAAAAACGAAGTCTGGATTTTTGTACTTTGTTCGAATTTATTTATAGCAATTCTTTTTGTGGAATTCAATTTCATTGTAGTTTTACTATAATTGGCTGTTTATAAATAAAAATATATAATAAATAAACGAACAATAAACTGTACTATGTGAGGCTTAATTTGTTTTTTTTTGGTGATTATAAATTATAAAACAAGTTTGCAAACTATGAGGTTCAACACATAATTATTGAATTCAAATTAAGCAAAATTTAAATTTTTTATTGTTTGCATTAATATAATTTAAATTGTGATACATAACACATTAAACCGCAAAAATTGTAGCAAACAGAGATTTTTTGTTAATAGTAAATTATAAAAAAAGTTAGCAAACCTTGAGGTTTGACTCATAATTCAATAAAGCAAATTTTATGCGAGAAGTTAATTATTTCATAATTTGTTTATTTTATATATTGAACAATTTTTGTTTAACCACTACGAAAAATAGTAGTGAACAAATTTGTAGAGTAAAATATCATTACTAACTATGAATATGTGGTTAAATGCAGCGTTTGTCACTCACTACTAAATAACTTATTCATCAATGCACTAATAAGAATAAAATAGATTAAATATTTAACTGACACAAATCCATGATGACAATAGTAATATTACTTATACTTACAATTATAGATTTATTATCCATTTATCGCGATTACTATTCATTTATACTATTGATTTTATAATAACCGATAATCTTGAAGCAATGACAAATTCAAATCCATGTCAAATATTTTATTGCAATACAATAATCAAAAAGGTACTTGAATGAAAATGCTTTGAGAATTATTATATTGTACATTTTACGACATTTATATGCAAATCGCTCAGGGAACGTTCTTACAAATTGAAAACGGTAACTTGATTTAGATTTGTCTAGAAGCAAAGAACTATGCCGAAAATACAATAGATGTAAAGATATTGAATAATTCATGGTAAATTCAATTGATATTTATACACACACATTTTATATAATATAATATAACATCTATGCACCAAATTGAGAAAGAAACAAAATAGGGAATCTTAATTTTTCCGGATTGTTCGACAAAATAGTAAATATACAAGTTAGTTACGTTACAAGAGATAAATTAAATAAATAGTTGTAGTAACTCTACTGATATATATTTATGACGATATACCAGATCAAGGTTATATACAGTGTTATCTTTGTAAAAAATGTACTGATAAAATTTATATTTGGCATTGGTTAAACAATGTAGCTGTTACTTCGAATAATCCCTTTAAAATTAAAAATAAGACATTTACCTCATGGGTTAAAAAGGACCAGGTAAAATTTTTTTTAAGAACAGCAAACATATTTCTACAATGATGGGAGTTTTACTGAACATAGTCAAATAGTTGTTGGTTCGAGATGTGTTATTTGTCATGATAATACTTAGTTTAGTTACAATACAACAATTTTCACATTGAACACAATAGAAAGAAAAATTTGAGAGAAAATGTCATATGGAGTAGCAAAATATATAACGAATTGCCAAACAATATTAAGATGACCAATGATGACGATAATTTTAAAAGAAAAATAAAGAAATACTATAAGGAAATTGAAGAAGACTGAAGAGTTATATATAAAGATAGAGATATTTTAATTATAATAGATATTATATTAATGAAATAGATATTATAGTCAAATGAAATGTATATATAAAATACGAATACTGTTTTTCATAATCTCTCATACCAGGCACCTCTATCTGACTGAGATATGAAAATAATGTATATATATAAAAAAATAAAAATATATGAAATTATAAAGAAAAAAAAAGTTTTCACAATATAATTGCTCAAATGGGATCTTTGTGCCCCACCCTACCCTATATGTTATAATATTAAAATTAAGAACACAATATTTTTGTACAATTGAAAGTATTTAGTTACATAAGAAGTACTTTAAATCACGAAATTATAATTTAGTAAAGATTATAATTACAATTAAATTATTTGCATTAATTCAAAATAAAACTATGAAATAAAACATTTTCTACTTTTTAGTGGTTCTGAAATACCGTAAAGTGCACCTTTTTATTTAGCAAGTTCCTTTTAAAATCAAAGTTCAAGAAACTGCATGTCCAATTACTTATTTCTTCATATGTCATTCTCCCTCTAAATATTTTTCGTGTTATTATTTTTTTTGTTAAAACTTTTCAGTCTTTCTTCGCTCCTAGGGCACGCGCTACTGAATGGCTGAAGACGCAACGGGTGTGCTTTTACCAAAGGACACACATACATAAATTGGAAATATATATGTAATATTTCATGCATATGCATATGACAGACATGCAACAATGGTTTTGCAACTTTTAAAAAACTATTAGCCGATAAAATTTTTTTTGATAAAAATTATTAAATCAAATTATTTTTTAATAGTTAATGTTGAAAATATTTCAATTATTGATGCATTGCATATTAACTACACTGATTATAATCATCATAATCATTAATAAAAAAATATTTAACAAATAATTATCTATTACACTAATATTTTATATAAAGAAATTTAAAATTACTAGTTTTTCTTTATTATAATTCCTAAATATCAAATACGTTAAAATGAGCAAAATCTAAACTTGCATAAGAAAGTATGAACTCCTGTAGAAGAAATAAACTCATCTTTCTGAAAAAGAAGGTACTGCTTTTTATCAAACTTAGAACAAAACACTAAATTCAATAGATAACTAGTTAAAAATCAATTTCTATAAGATAAATGAGTAAATGCTAAAATAATGTTATAAGGAAGAAGGTAATAATTTAGCAAATATTTTGCAAACCTGCAGCGCATAACCTACATAATATGTATTTTGATTTTGAGTCCTGGTGTCAATCGTAATTACAACTTACTCGTGCAAAAATATTCTGTTTTCATCTAACTTATTTATGTTTCAGAACTCAGTTTTATTCAATTTTAAACTATTTAAAACAAAAAAAATCTTTATAAAATATAAGTTAGCATATAAATTTTAGTGTGTAGTGCGTTTTACGAATTGTTTATATGTTTATTTGATATCCATACGTTTCGGCTACCATGCTAGCCTCCATTCAGTGGAAAATGTATGAATATGTTGGTATTTAACAACAACATAATTTGTAATTTTGCTAATTTCTGCCCATAATTCGAGATCCAAATATTGGGAGCCATTGGTATATCTAACATGTGTTTGCAACGCGCGCAAAGTTGCGCAAGGGCCTATGGCGTTATTACATTATGATTTTTTCTTGGCTTTGATTTTTTTTATTCTTACGTGAAATCTCCTATTGTGTGATCGTCTTCAAAAGAATGAGATCCCAGGTGTGCTGTCGGATGCAAGACGGCGCGCGTCTCCGAAGGAACATTTCACACTACACAGGGAGCAGAGCTTATTTTCGTTTGCACTTTGCTATTAAATAATATTAAAATACGTGTTTGAACATAAATATTTGTTTTCAATATAATTGATATTTACTCGAACAGAACTAAAACTTAATTCATACTTCAACCAATATTGAAGAGAAAAACGACTAGAATTACATTAGTTTGTGGTACTATCATGTATCCCACTAAAATTAATATTAAATTGTATCGCAAATATTGCCCTTTTACACAACACTATTTAAGTTGTATAAATGAATTGAAAATGAATGAATTCCGACGATATTAGTGCCATCAATTTCTCTATCCATACAAATAATCTAGTACAGCTAGATTATTATTTGCTAACTAACTTATTATATATATATATATATATATGTGTGTATATATATGTGTGTATATATGTATATATATATATATATATATATATATATATATGGAGGCTTAGTCCATATTAATACCAATTGTAGTCTTAATAAATTTCATAAAATATTATTTATATTTCGTTTATTTTATATATGATTAATATCCACGACACTATGTGTTGTCATATTTATCGTTAATAAAATGTGATTGGTATTTTCTTATTTATAATAGAAAAAGAAAGGTTTTGAAAATTATACATTTTGGCAAGTTCGACTAGGGAGAAACAAAAGCGGTGTCCGATCTGACACTTGAATTTCCTTTTGTTTTTCTCAGTGCTGTCACTATATGGGCCAATCTGTCCAGAGACATGTGATGCGTGTTGACAAGCCGCTATGCGTGTTGGCAACCCGCTACATCACTCCGCCCTAATGAAAAAGAAAGGTTTTGAAAATTATACATTTTGGCAAGTTCGACTAGGGAGAAACAAAAACCGTGTCCGATCTGACACTTGAATTTCCTTTTGTTTTTCTCAGTGCTGTCACTATATGGGCCAATCTGTCCAGAGACATGTGATGCGTGTTGACAAGCCGCTATGCGTGTTGGCAACCCGCTACATATATATATATATCAGACACCCTACATACCTATTTAATATAATGTTTTATATTTCTACCTTACGCCCTATGTATTATCTCTACCTATCTATTGCCTATACCGGGGATTGAACCCGGTTCCTCTGCGTGACAGTCACGCATCTTAACCACTACTCTATCGGGTCCTCCCACTGAAAATATATTATGGAACACACTGTTGTTTCTTTGGTTCATTAATTAAGCATTTTCTAGTTAATTGAGTAACTAATACTAAGGTGACGCGACAACACACGAAAAAAGACGGTTGATTGTAGCGTTACGGTGGTCGAGTGGTTAAGGTCGTAGCCTGTCACGCTGCGGACCGGGGTTCGATTCCCGGTAAGGGTGAAAATAGTATGTAAGCGAAATTGTAGGGGTAAGATAATTAATGGTAGGCGGTTTAGATATAAGTGTAAGGATTGAGCGTATACGGTGTGGTGGTAAAGAAACGTACGATATAGTAGTTATAAGGCGTATAACCACGTAAAATGTAATGTTTAGGTATGGTTTAGGTATAGGTGATACACATACGCGAAAATAAATTTATGATATTAGGGGTTATCGTATAAGAATTGCAAATGTTACATAGATTTAATTTATAAATAAATATTCTTTCTTCTATACAAATATTTAGTTTGCTGGTTAGTTTTTTGACAAAGGCAGGGCAAAAGTGCAAGAAATGTCGATTTAGTTTTTGAGTCAACGGAGCATCTGGTTTAAATGATTCAAAAAACATTTTACATTTATTTACTGAAGGAAGAAGTGATTAAATTTTTGGGCAGGTCCAATAAAAAAGTAAAATATTCTCTGTTAAAAATGTTCAGAAGGTTTCGAAACGTAAAGATATATAAAAATTTTCATTTTCGATTTTTTTGCGATTACTATAACTTGCCCTACGGGAAGTTAATAATAAAAGTCAATAAATAAATAAAAAAGCATGAGATTGTTAAATCGATACCAAAAATTCAATAGAAATAATATAGAAAATATAAAATAACTTACACTAACAATAAGAATGATTAATTTACGTGCATGATAGTGTGAAATGGTCCCAAGAATACGTTACCGCAAGTTAAGAATCAGAGGGTTGATGCGGCAATAACTAACTCCGTCAAATAAGACGAAGAAGACAGACCAAGCCAAATGCGAAAGGTGTTTCGCTCGTGCCAAAAAAGCAAAGATTTCTTATTATGCCTAGGACCACTGCCTCAATTTTCTATATAGATCAGATGATCGTTGCTTCGAACAAGAAATATATAGATCAATCATCTTAAGAATCAATAGAGCGAAAGTAGCTCGGATTCTTTCTTTGAAATGTATGAACATTTCTAGATGAAAAGGAGTGATTGATATTTGGAGCACATATAAAATAGTATATTTTAGATTTTATGACTGTTGCTGATAGTTGAAGAATCAATGTAGTAAAGTAGATTGAACCATCAAATTTTTACTATAAAAATTAATACTTTTTTTTATATGATAGATATATTATTTAAACTTATATAAAAATCATTAAAAATTATTAAAATTGGCGGTATTAATTAAAACCTAATTTTCTTAAACATTTACTAATTTTTATTTTTATTTTATACAGGATTTACTACGTGAATGTAAAATATTAAAATTTAACAACTAATATCTAAGAACAATTTACCAATATTCAAATGTATATAATATAATGCGTAATGTTAGAATTTAATATTATTAAATTTTGTGTTAAAATGTGATATTATTAAATCTATCAACATGATTTTACTTACTATTTCATACATAATTGAATACGACAGATTAATGCAAGCTAATTGCTGAAATTGAAGCATATTCATATTAAAAAACAAGTAATTTATATTTGAATATCTTATTGGAAAATGATAGTTGTCAAAAAGCTGGAGAAGGATTTGATTAAGATTTTCTAAATCTACATTATATTGTTCTCAAAAACATAATTTTACTCAATCTTTTATTTCTTCTATAAAATTTTGCTGATTTGTTTATAAACTTTGCATATTAAAAAGAAAAGTAAAATAAACCTATAATTGAGAGACAAATAGAAAGCCATATTGTCATTGATTCAAAATTAAAGTTATAAAGTTCTGTACATTTATTGGAAAATTTAAATAAATAAAAAAATGTATAAAAAATATATTTTCTATTCTTGTGTTTGGGTTTTTTCTGTGTTGATTAAGAATATATTATATATTAAATGATGACACACACACGCGCATGTATACATATATATATTAGGGTGGTCCTCAATATAGACATTTTCGAATTTTCTTGCTCCCAGTGGCTCAAATGGTTCCAAATTGATAAAAAAACGATTCTCTGAAAGTTTTAGTTTTTAATATTATATTTTAGAGAGTGCGCAATTCAATCTCATGAAATTTTTTTTGAAAATTAGAAAAAAATTTTTTAGGTATAACTTAGCAACTAATTTTGAATGAAACTCATTCATTTGTTCGCTAAATTATATCTAAAAACATTTTTAAAATTTTTGAAAATTTTTTTATGCTATTTCCATACAAAGCTTTGATTGAATTGCGCACTATCTAAAAGACAATATTAAGAGCTAAAACTGAGAGAATAGTTTTTTATCAATTTGGAACCATTTGAGCCCTTGGGAGCAAGGAAATTCGAAAATGTCCATATTAATAACCGCCCTAATATATATATATATATATATATATATATATATATATATATATATATACATGATATTTCGGAGCATGAATCCATTCCAAAATCGATGACACTAATGAACCAATTACCTACACTTTATCTCAAAGATACAGAATCAAATCTTTGCAGAGGATACACATATATCATGGCTTAATCTTGAAATCTTTGCAATGACATAAATGTGCATCAAACACCATCAGTTATCAACTATATACATCTGGGACCAATAATTTCTCTTCTCATATTGTAAACTAAAAATAGGTAGACATCAGACAAGCCAATGTCTATATATTACCTATTCCCAACGGAGATCTGTCATCGCCGAATTTTATTTATTGTCTTGGCAGTGCAAAAAGGGACAATGCATGAAAAAACGAAGTGAATCTGCCCGAGTTGGCGAAAAAACAGCTGTCAGAATGAATTTTATAAATATTCTTTCTTTTACAAAAAAATGACAGATATTTGATACTATGATATAGTAGAAATATGAATAGATAACGCTGAGTAATGTCTGGAGAAATATACTTGTAGTATAATGGCGTTATTGAGTGGTGTATTATGTTACAAGAAATATTGATCTAGATTTTTGACAGTTATGATTTATGGTTCGAATAACGCTCAAAAGTCTTTTTGATTTCTTTTTCCTAATTGTTATAAATACACAAAGTAAAAGATAATAAATACTAGTAGATGACTATTGTATCGCACATATACAGATCTAAACAGATTTTAAGCTGAATATTTTCCAAACTAACGTTTGTACTCTTACGGTTATTTTTTTCTATTTTATTTAGTTTTATATCTAACTTTATAATTTTAAAAAATTCATAGCAAAAATTGAACCACAAATCATACATTTTCCATTCTCACGTTTTGAACAGCAATCAGAACTTAAGAGCTTTATGAGCATTAAAGCTTTTTCTTTACAAAATCGTCTTTGAGAAAACAATCCAATGGTTGACCTACATATATTGGTAGATTTTAACTAACACTGTGTATATATTTTTAATACAAAATTTTGAACTATATTTCAAACATTATTATATTAATACGTGTTTTATTATAGTTTTAAATTACTTTTATACTTATATTTTATACTGATATATTAATAATAGATCATTTGCTAAAGAGAAGAAAATTCTATTTTGAAACAAAATTTTTAATTAATAGTTTTATTATACTTTAATTATATAATAAATATAATTTATGTCAAATATTTCAATAAATTTAGTTACTTACAATTTTGATTCCTAATAACGACGTAAAATAAAATTTTCATTATTTTCTGCCAAATAAGAACCACTTTTAATAAAAATAACGAACTTGATTCAAATGTAAATCAGCCTCTTGTCCTTAAATTAATGTATAAAGTTTAATATAATTATGTATAATTTAACGTATTTAAAAATATTACCTTTAGGGAATTGAATTCTTAAAATAGGTAACTCAGTTTTAATCATCGTTACTTCAATCGTTTGTTTACTATATGTGTATACACCGAGCTATTTTTTATTTCCATTTTTTGTTGTTTTTGCAGCTGACGGTCTCTGCCCTGAGAACCACTAGTAAAAAAATCGGGATGGTAAAAAGATTCTCTTTAAAAAAATTTAAAAGTGAAAGGGTGATCAGAGCCGAAGCTTCAAAACTGGGCGTTACCCGGTGACTACCCACCTTGAAATTGAACAATTTAAAAAGAAAGTTGATTTTTTTTCTTTTGTCAGTTGTATTATTAAAATGAATAGAAAATTCTCTTATGAATATTAAGCAAACAAAACAGGTTAAAATGTGACTTTATGGCTCTTGTCAGTAAATATGAATGATTTATCTGTATGTACTTGAATGTAATTATGATAATTTTGTTTGATTGATGATTTTTAAGGATCTGAAAATTATTTTTTGCGATCGAGATTGCGTCTTATGACTAGACAACACATACAACCATGTCATCGTGAGTAACTATAAGAATATAAAAAAATCTGATCACGAAAAAAAATATTTTTGGAATGTAATTTACTCGTATACATATTGTTTTTAAAATAAATTTAACTGTGAGTTTCATGAATCAACAGAATACGTTAGTAATATATATATGTTTGAAGTTTTGAAAAGAAAAAATATATATCTGGGAAGACTGTCTGTTGGTTTATTGCACAGCTGACCCATTGATACCCGTCGATTCTTCGCAATTCTTCTATTAGACCGCGACTAATTGGAAAGAATCTTTTACGATTTTGTTAGTAAAAGCAGCACACCCAGGGTTCCAAATCTGACCCCAATATCACGCTACTTGGACATTACAATTTTGCAAAGCGTTGAGTAATTTTAATCGTTAGGATAATATATCTCTCTTCTGAAAATGCCAAAGAAATTATTCACGCTTCTAGAAAATGTATTGATTTATTCTGGCGATTTCCATCTGAACTGAATATAAATTAAAACGGAAATTTAATCAAAAACTAGATGTACGTTGTAGATTCGACTACTTGCAAGTTGCAAACATCACATTGGCATTGAAAATTCAAGTTCATATAAATTAATTTAAATTTGTACTTAACTACTTAATTTAACTTAACTTTTATATTAATTGAATTCATATTTAGTAAATAAATATATATTTTGAAAATAGTTTTCAGTAGCACCAAATCAAAGTTTAATACGATCGAGGTTAATTTAGTTTTCATAGAGATGGAAAAATATCAAAAAAATGGTATGCTTATTATGTTGGTTAATCTTATATGATTAAAGGACATATAACATATTGTATTGTATTTTCCATATAAAATTATCGCAAATTCTACCTTTTGAATTATTTTAGAAATCGTGAATTCATTTCATATCATTTTTAAACTTTCAACTATTTTTTATAAACAAAGGTGATCTTTGCATAAGAAAGTCTAAAAATGATAATCAATTTTCTTTTCCTTTTATTGCTCATTGAAAATTTTATTGAATGATTTCAAAAACTATTGTTAATAAAGTAACACATTTTTTGTATAATAATGATAATTTTTTGGAAGACTTGAGATGATTTGGATGAACTTGAGATGGTTTATTTATTAATTAACAGAATAATTTAACTCAACATTGACTTTGTAGTTTTAAATATGCGGAAACGTCAATATATACTATCTTTGAAGGTAAATGGATAATTTAATCTGTTTTCAAATAGATTATTATAAATATTGTAACATTGTCTAATATTTATAAGAATTATATAAACTGAATCGCAAAATTGAAATTATTTGTTTAAAGTATATTAGAACTTTAGTCAGAATTAAAAAAAATCTGAATTATGTACAAAATCGATGTACAAAAAAAAATTGTTTAAAAAAAGTAAAAAAAAAAATTTTTTAAACATTTTTTTTCCAAAATCAATTATTTTGTTAAAACAAGCAGAAAGTTCTTTGAATCATTTAAATCGTACGCTTAGTTCTCTCAAAAACTGCCATTTTTTACACATTTAGCTCTCTATCTTGGAAATGGCTCTTACTATCAAAAGGAATCGAATGTTTTTTGAACCGTTCAAATCGGTTGATCCGTGCGCCCGAAAACGTGAACGAAAAAATGCGGACACACACACACATCCATTTTTTCTGAGGTATGCCAAAATGTTCAGAAACCTTTAAAACGTCGAGAAATGCAAAAACTTTCAATTTTGATTTTTGGACGATTACAATAACTTACCCAACGGGAAGTTAATAATATAGAGAGGAAAATTATTGGATTGTCTTTTATAAAAGTCACATAGTTAAGAAGTATCATCACAATAACTTATGGAACTCTTAAGTTTTGATTGCTGTTAAAAGTAATGTTGCGATAAATAAATATTCACTTTAGTCAAAATGATACATTCTCTACATACATTCTTACATACGATTACATACGACATACATACATTCTTCCATCAACAAGTCTTTGATCATTTCACTATTGATTCCATGACAAAATCACGACGTCTTATTATTGAAGTTTTTGTATTATTACAAAATTATACCTCTAGAGAACGCGAAGAAAAACTTTGCAAATTTATAATTATTATGATTATACGGCAGCTGATCGAAAAACATATCTAAGATACACCAGAAATCATTCGCTTCATTGCAGATTTCTCTATAAAAACATAGCGAAAAATGGTTTTCATTCATCATGTTGCATAATTTTTGCACAAACAGTGTCCTACATCTAGTGGACGCTCGAGGGCAATTTTGATTTTTGCAAGAATAACAAGTAGTCAATAATAGTGTCCGTTAACAGTGAACTGGGGCGTGAGGTTGTTCTA
Organism: Ctenocephalides felis; assembly: GCF_003426905.1. Taxonomy (NCBI): domain Eukaryota; kingdom Metazoa; phylum Arthropoda; class Insecta; order Siphonaptera; family Pulicidae; genus Ctenocephalides; species Ctenocephalides felis. Next base: position 36,861,566 of record NW_020539725.1, on the reverse strand, counting down.
CAGTTGATTCTTTGTCGAGTGTGTATGTCCTGTATGGATTTTTAGTTTTTGTTTATTTGACCAGCTGTTCGGATTTCACGCCGTAAAAGTATCGCCAAAATTTGAAAAGGGAATTATTTATTTGCACAAGAAAAATTCGATCACACATGTGATTTCTGTGTACTTTATGCAATTTTTACCGACCTCAGACCCTCATGATCCGTAAGATAATTAATGATGGTGCATATTTCTCGTGTTTTTGCCAAAAAGGTAAGAGCATGTTTGAAGATGGTGTAATGCGCGTATCTGCTATCATTTATCACTCGCAGTTGTTGAAAAATGACTTATCTGAAATTCTATGAAGTAAGGGAATTTGAATCAGAACACTCCTATCATTAAGGAAGTATAAGTTTTAGACAAAAAATGCGAAAAATGCGAAAATGCTGAAAATAATGGTACTCAGTGGTGAACTAATAGAAATATATTTTATCTAAATTTGAACCAAAATCTAAATATAAACATATTTAAATATATGTTAAGCTTATGCAAATGTATAAACACATCCATAAATAGATAATAACACAATAATCAGATTCCGAGGAAACTTAGCAATTAGTAATTAGGAAACAAATGCGGAAAATTAGCATTTATTTTATATTCAAAAACGTTTGTTGTCGAATTCAACGTCTCTGAGTTTCAACTATTTTCCTATCACAGTTAGATTTTTCCAAATTTTCGCTTGATTAGTCCTGCATGTGAAATGCTACTTCTCTGGAACCGTTATGTGAATTGATCCGATTTATCAATTGTATTAGTAGGAAAAGTAAAAAATTGCTACAAGTTTATTTTGAGGGAACAAATGAGATTGTATCGGATTAAGTTCAATGATAATTCGCTCTACTTATTACACTTTCTGCGTTCGTATGATTATTTTTGGAGAATTTAGCAGGGTGACTAAATAAACAAAGTATTTGGTATAAATATTTAACCACTGAAATAATATTTTTAGAGTCGGTTACATTCACAAAAGGTAATTAAAAAAATACATTTTTCTTTCTTTGGATAAAAATGATTATTTCCACATTTTATTAGAGCAAGATATACAAGATATACAGTAGAATTTCTGTAAAAATAAGTTTCGTAAGAAACTATAGATGTGTTTAAATTTTAGGAGTATTCTAAATGTGCTAATGTTAAATTTAATATGCTTGATTTCACTGTAAAATTAAAATTGCAAAGATACTAATGAAAGTTAAGTGTAAAATATTATACCTTAGCATTAAATATTTTAACATTAATAATATATACATAAATTTCTTTTTACTTTCATTTTTATCTCAAATTATACATAAAAAATTTCAGTACTTATTATTCCTATTTAAATTAGATATAAATTATTTAGTGTTAATTAATTATTTTTTCATTTATATAATCTAATAACTTGTGTTATTAGTATACTACTTAATTATATAAGGTATATATTGAATATGTTATAAAATAAAAAAAAATGGGTTGCTAAAAATTTTAAACTCATGTTACATAATTAGTTTTGATCGCTGTTTAAAAATAATAAAAAATTAATAATACATAATATAAACAATTTAAATGATAAAATATAATGTGACAAAACAAGTATAAAGAGAACTATGTTTACAGGACGAACAAAGTT
>NW_020539725.1:36828424-36858918 GCF_003426905.1 Ctenocephalides felis | reverse complement strand
AAAACTAATTTTCCCGTTTTCCCGTTTTCATTTACCTTACACAGGATTTGTAAACTAATATCGTCGGAAATCATTCATTTTCAATTCATTTATACAACTTAAAAAGTGTTGTGTAAAAGTGCAATATTATTAAAATTTGCGATACAATTGAATATTAATTTTAGTGGAATTTTTAACACGTGATTGTACTTGTTATTTTTAATATAGTACAGCAAACTAATGTAATTCTAGTCGTTTTTCTTTTCAATATTGGTTGAAGTATGAATTAAGTGTTAGTCTTGTTCGAGGAAATAAAAAATTATATTGAAAAGAAGTACTTATTTTCAATCACGTAAATTAATATTATTCACTTCCCTGTGCAGTGTGAAATGTTCCTTCGGAGACGCGCGCCGTCTTGCATCCGACAGCACACCTGGGATCTCATTCTTTTGAAGACGATCACACAATAGGAGATTTCACGTAAGAATAAAAAAAATCAAAGCCAAGAAAAAATCATAATGTAATAACGCCATAGGCCCTTGCGCAACTTTGCGCGCGTTGCAAACACATGTTAGATATACCAATGGCTCCCAATATTTGGATCTCGAATTATGGGCAGAAATTAGCAAAATTACAAATTATGTTGTTGTTAAATACCAACATATTCATACATTTTCCACTGAATTGGGACTAGCATGTTAGCTGAAACGTATGGATATCGAATAAACTTATAAACAATTCGTATATAAACGGACTACACACTAAAATTTATACGTTTCGAATAGTGTAATTGAATAAAACTGAATTCTGAAACATAAATAGTTTAGATAAATTCAGAATATTTTTGCACGAGTAAGTTGTAATTCTAATTACGATTGACTCCAGGACTCAAAATCAAAATAGATATTAAGTAGGTTATACGCTGCAAGTTTGCAAAATATTTGATAAATTATTACCTTCTTCCTTTTAACATTATTCAAGCATTTACTCATTTATCTAGTGGAAATTAAATTTTTACTAGGTATCTATTGCATTTAGTGTTTTCTTGCAAGTTTGATAAAATCTAATACCTTCTATTTCAGAAAGATGGGTTTATCTCTTCTACAGGAGTTCTTACTTTCTTTTGCAAGTTTAGATTTTGCTCATTTTAACGTATTTGATATTCAGGAATAATAGAGAAAACCGAATAATTTTAATTTTTTTCATACAGAATATTATTGTAATAAATAATTGTTAAATATTTTTCTATTAATGATTGTGATTATAATCAGTATAGTTAATATGCAATGCATCATTAATTGAAATATTTTCAACATTAACTTTTAAAAAATAATTTTATTCAATAATTTTATTAAAGAAAAAAAATTATCGGCTAATAGTTTTTTAAAAGTTGCAAAACCATTGTCCCTTGTCTGTCATATGCATATGCATGAAATATTACATATATATTTCCAATTTATGTATGTGTGTCCTTTGGTAAAAGCACACCCGTTGCGTCTTCAGCCATTCAGTAGCGCGTGCCCTAGGAGCGAAGAAAGACTGAAAAGTTTTAACAAAAAAAATAATAACACGAAAAATATTTAGAGGGAGAATGACATATGAAGAAATAAGTTATTGGACATGCAGTTTCTTGAACTTTGATTTTAAAAGGAACTTGCTAAATAAAAAGCACTTTACGATATTTCAGAACCACTAAAAATTATTGGAAGTAATGATGCTTTCTTTCATAGTCTTATTTTTGAATTAATATATATTCATTTAATTGTATTATTAATCTGTATTAAATTATATTTTTGTGACTCGGAGTAATTTTCATGTAGCTAGATACCTTGAATTGTTCAAAATTATTGTGTTCTAAATTTTACTATTATAACATATAGGATAGGGCTGGGGACAAAGATCCCATTTGACTTTGAGCAATTATATTGTGAAAACTAAACTAATGATTATCATAACAAATAACACATATCGAATCAACAACTATCTGACTATGTTCAGTAAAACTCCCATCATTGTAGAAATGTGTTTTTTGCTGTTTTTCAAAAAATTGTTACCTGTTTTTTTTTAACCCATGAGGTAAATGGGACGGCCAGGGGGCAAATAGGTCCAATGTCTTATTTTTAATTTCAAAGGAATTTTTCGATGCAATAGCTACATTGTTCAATTAATGCCAAATATAAATTTTATGGGTACATTTTTTACAGAGATAATACTATAGATGACTTTGATCTGGTATTTCGTCAGAAAATATTCATCACCAGAGTTGTAACAACTATTTATTTAATTCATCTCTTGTAAAATATATTTTCATGAATTAGAAAACGTACCAATGGGTGGTTCTCTAAAAACATTATACCTTTATTAAGTCTCAGATTAATTACTAAATGTCTTTTAATCATAAGACAGATTGTAATTTAAATATGAATAAAAAAAATCTCTTGTAAAATTGCATTTATAACTTAGTTTACTTTTACATTTACTATTTTGTCAAACAATCCGGAAAATTAAGATTATTTTGTTTCTTCTCAATTTGGTTAATTATTTCTCAATTATATTACATTATATAAAATATGTGTCATGTCAATTGAATTTACTATGAATTATTCAATATTTTTACATCTATTGTATTTTTCGGCGCAGTTCTTTGCTTCTAGACAAATCTAAATCAAGTTACCGTTTTCAATTTGTAAGAACGTTCCCTGAGCGATTTGCATATAAATATCGTAAAATGTACAATACAATAATTCTCAAAGCATTTTCATTCAAGTACCTTTTTGATTATTGTATTGCAATAAAATATTTGACATGGATTTGAATTTGTTATTGCTTCAAGATTATCGGTTATTACAAAATCAATAGTAATAATGAATAGTAATCGCGATAAGTGGATAATAAATCTATAATTGTAAGTATGAGTAGTACTACTATTGTCAACATGGATTTGTGTCAGTTAAATATTTAATCTATTTTATTCTTAGTGAATTTATGAATAAGTTATTTTGTGGTGAGTGGCATACTTTGCATACATAGTTAGCAGTGATTTTTTTACTCTACACCTTGTCGACAAACACTTTGTTTATGGTGTAAAATAATCAATTAAATAAAAAATTCCTTACACCATTAATTTAAAATTTACTTTATTTGAATTGAATTGTATGTTGTACCTTAAGATTTGATATGGGGTACCTCAAAGTTTGCAAACTTGTTCTATAATTTATAATTAACAAAAAAAAAATTAAGTCGTATATAGTGCAGTTTATTGTTCGTATATTTATTATATATTTTTATTTTTAAACAGCCAATTATAGTAAAACTACAATGAAATTGAATTCCACAAAAAGAATTGCTATAAATAAATTCGAACAAAGTACAAAAATCCAGACTTTGTTTTTCTTCCAGCATTATTTTATTGTTCTTCGAGATTCTATTATTTACTTCTATTGTATTTCAGTTATTGTGCTCACTGTTTGTCGCGTGCTCTGAGCAAAATACTTAAATACAATGAACTATTTTTTTATTGCAAAAGGACCCATGAATTAGTACATCCTTGAAAAAATATACAACACACTCACAATGATTGAAAATGAATTCGAAGACTATATTTTAAAAATACAACTTCTTTACTCTGGTGTTGAAGTCACTTTCTGAAGCCATATAGAGTATATTTGTGGTGATCTTGTGAAATCAGTTTAATTGCTAATTTTTTTCTATTTTTCTAAAATTTGTCATCTGGTCTTGTTTTCCTCGTGGGCACAATAAAAGGGGACAGCCAGGGGGCAGAAAAATCACTAATTTATTCAGTTTAGCTATTAAATTGATCAACAAATGAAATTTAAATTTAAACTACTTGAATTTTGTCAAATTCAATTGTAATAGTATTGAATCACATTATCAAATATCACATGAAGTTTATTATATTATGAACTAAAAGTAATCCATAACACAGTACATTATTTAATCTGTGCAGAATATAATTTTTATGGGTAAATCTTTTATATAATATAATCGTGATTTGTATTTTATCAGAAATATTCATGAACAGTGTTAGAATTTGTATTAATTTAATTTATCTATTTTGAAATAGCTTCTTTAAGTTACTTAACTTTTCTATTGTTTACACTGTTGCCAGGGTAAAGTTTCAGTTGGTCCTTTTTACTCCACCTATATGTAAGCTTCTATCAATTTTATATAGAAAAATCTATTGAATCTCATTTAAAACTAACAATACATCTTATAAAACAATTAAAAAACTTATTCATAAATATTATATTAAAGTCTTGCAAACTAAACAACAGCGCTCACAAACTTACGAAGGAAGAAAATACTTTTGTTATGGATTTTCAAACATGACCATTATCTTCTGATAGCGACGTTGCTTGATTTAAGGTTGTGGCTGATTACACATCTTTTTCCCTCTACTTTCAAATATTGTTGTTAATAAATTTATTACTTCACTCGTTTCTGGGATATGGGAGGTGATGAATCATTTTACCCGCGGACCTTTAAGCCCCGCTCTACCCTAGATTTATCTTCCTCTGAAATAATTCTTCTATAAATCCATTTCTACTGTTACAAAGGGATTTCGGCTCATTTAATACAGATCGGGAAACTCGTCACGTAATCCATTCGTCGTTTTTATTTTGACGTATCATTTCAAGAATTAGGCAAGCATCTGCCCCTTAGTCAATAAAAAATAGTTCCTTTTCACTCTCACTCACAATAATCGCGATAAACCTATCTCGTTCTCAATTGTTTCATTTTGTTTATCTCACGACTTCATAAATATTTATAAACAGCGGAGACATGTCATACCACCCTTGCCCGGAAAAGTAAAAGTATTGTTTAAACAGATGTAGGAAACATTTTTTTATTGGGTCTTTTTGTTAGTTTGGTAAAAGTTATTTTTAATTAGTATTATATTGGATAAGTTTAAATATTTTTTTGGTTTTATTAGCTGTTATGTAAAGCGGATATCTGTAATGGTAAATTTACACAAATTTTTGATATAGGGATAAAATAGTATGTATTTTCATTACTTTTAATTCGACAGGAACATACTAATCGGGAAATAGATTATTAAATAGTTTTTGTATGCATATTTAGATTTGATTAAATGAACCTTTGATTAATAAGGAAAAATATTAGAAAGATAACGAAAATTTGTTGAAATTTATAACGGAATCGATTACATATCAGAAAGTAATTACAAAAAAAAATGGATATTGTAAAAATATCTATTTGATACTTTAAGATGTAGATTTTTATAATTTGCAACATATTTTTAAAGGATATAGATTGAAATATGTATTTTTTTTATTATTTTCATTGTGCAATATATAAAAATAATTACATTTAGTAGAGAATGCTGACAACATGTAGACAAATGTAGACAAAGAAAGTAGAAGTCTACAATTGATTTTAATATAAATTGAAATATGTTAACAACTGAAAATAGGCTTTTCTTCATAATGCTGCATCAAATTAAAAGTTATCACTATTATAGAAATTATGATAATAAAATTTATATGACAACCGTTAGGTTGTCTCTAAATATTCACATAGCCTCGAAAAATATCACGACATCTTAGAAGACTCTAAAGTTCTGATCGCTGTTCAAATAAATAAATAAAAATATTTTTGACTAAATCTAATTGAACTTGGAAAATTTTGATAAATTTATATTTTATCAACACTATCATATTTGTAACTCCAACTAAAACAGGAAAAGCCTGTGAGTGATCTTTTCGGGATTTTTACTAATGTGAAAATATATATTCATCATTTACCTCAATTTTTTTAATTCAGCTGGCTATATAAGTCTTATACTATAAGGTTGTACATGTACATGTAACCATCTCTATAACATGTAGCACAGTCAATCATAAATTTCAATTAAATAAATCACAATCAAACAAATAAATCACAATTCATAACTCTTGATTATCTTGATTAATTCACATCACAATTAAATAAATATCAATTAATTATCTAGTTATATAAATATATTTCTATATTTGAAGTACATATATTAAGTATCATTTGTACATATGTAAATTATTTTGGATCGCTTTTTTAGCTTTTTTGAAATTTCAGGGTTTCTCACATCTGACTAAGTACTCTGTAAATCAAGGGTGTTTGTTTTCGGCATTTCTTCCGTTTATTTAAATTAGGCAATACGAATCACATCAATTCTCCGCTTACCTGCTCACGACGACAACTTAAACTAGCTTGCGACTAGTGCCGCATCAGAATATGCAATTGCTGCGACATGGAAAATATATAGGTCTGATGTAAATTTTATGGAATCGTTTAAAAAAAATCAAATGCTTGATATACTACTATACTATTAATACTATATAATAATTTCAAATTCAATATAATGCAACAATTAAACTGCATATTTATATTAGAGTAGAGATGGGTTTGAAGATCCACAGGAAAACCGAGTCCACCACCGAGTTCTCAAACACCACTAAAGTTAAGAATTTTTTTTAACAACAATATATGAAAGTAAAGGAAAAATATGAATAATAATTGAAATTAATAGTTATATGACAACAATAAATAATTTATTAAAAATAATAGGGTAGAGCGGGGCTTAAATGTTTGCAAGTAAAAAGCTCCAGCACCGATATCTCAAAAACAAGTAAAGTTAAGAATTTTCTAACAGCAATATTTGAAAGTTGAGGGAAAATGATGTATAACCAGTCACCACCTTGAATTTGACGACGTTTGCTATCGGGAGATAAATGGCAATGTTTGAAAATCCGCAACAAAAGTATTTTCTTTCGTCGTTAGTTTTTTTTTTTTTTTGGTTGTGAGCACTGTTCTTTATTTTGAAAGACTTTGATATATTTTTAAGTACACGTTATCTAATTGTTTTATAAGAGATTTTGTTAATTTTTAGTTATATTCAACAGTTTTTTTAAATAACCTCTATAAAAGCTTACAAGTGGGTGGTGTAAGAACGACCAAATGAACCTTTACACTGGCAGAGGTGTGAACAATAAAAAGTAGTAAATGAAAAAGTTCATTTTTTTAATTTTTTGGTTCAAATTTCCTTAACAGGATTTTACTGTACTTGATTGAATTAATCAAAAACGTTATAATATAATGGAATTCAAAGTAATATCCATAATCATATCTGATTTTATTTTGCTCTAGGTAAGTAAGATATTTTTAATACTGAAGTACATCCATTTTTTTAATGAATAGAGTTATCTATAATTTGTGCTTCATATAATTTGTACGTTTGTCATTTTTACTATTGCCTGAGAGTGGCATGAATTCTTTTTACAGCCTATGAGTTTATCTTATTATTATTATTATTATATTATTATCTTATTATTTCTAATATTGTTATTTTTATATATTTATTATTATCTGTCACTAGTTGTTTTATACCACTTTATTGTTTTTCTAGTATTATTTTATTTATTAATTTTATTATTATTATTATTTGCTTTTATTTTATATTGAATCATCATACTACGGATATCATTCTAATGTAAATACTATCCTTTGTACTCTTTTTTATTTAAATTTATGTCATTGTTCATTATTATTACTAGATGCTAAATTATTTAACAGTTGTAAAAAATATTGTAATTAAAAAATGAGTATATATTTTTATAGTCTAATTAAGTGGTCGGGGTACCGGGGTAAATTACCCTAAATGGAGTAAAAAAGGTATATTTGGGGGTAAAAAGTATGTATTTTTTAATTAAATTTACTGTATATGCTACGTAGTTGCCCGCGTGAAGGTAATCACCTTTGACCTGGGGGTAATCTCAACTTAGACAGAAGTATTTTGGGGTATTGATTAAAAAATTGTCTAATTCGCTTAAAACAAATTTATATAATATAATCAAATTGAATATCAATAAAACAATAGAAGCATTGCCACTATTCATACAATTTGACTAAATTTTTTAATTAACATGCGCTTACCTTTCATTTTCTCGAATCAAGAAGAAAAACTTATACAACTTATAAAGTAAACCGTTCAATATTTTTTTTAAAAATCTAGTCTATTACCCACCAGCTTTCTTTCTATTACAATTCACATATTTTTCTCTCGGAGGTCCCACCGAAGCGCGCATCCCGGTTGACGTTTGATCTGCATGTCAAGAAATGACACGACTCGACGTGCACTTCGTCACGCTTCAGATAACGAAGAAATTAAATTCAGAAATTCGTACCCTGACGAAATCATTTCGGATTTATGAATCCTTATGCAAAACCGTTTTTACCGACATATGTCCAAAATAAAAAATCGATTTGATTTCAATCAATTACGGAATAGCAAATATAAAAATTATATGCGTTGCGAATCGATTAAAATTTGCTATGATGAATATGTAATGCGGAAATTACATTATTATTTGGGTGTGTCACTCTGGGAGTTTTTTATTTGATTAGTTTTTAATGTAAATTTTGGAGATTTGGTTTTGCGTATGTGAATTGATTGGAACTTTTAAATTTACATATATAAATACTTTTAAACACATTCAAAGTACTTACATTTGGGAAAAATAGATTTAAGAATAAAAAGGACAATTCATTCTGCACATTCAAACCAACTCTCTCAAACCTTGCTTTTTATATAATATAAAAGTAGTTCACATAATGCAATTTTCAAACTGCATTGCAATATTTGTTGAATAGTTATTGAACTTTAATAAAAATTCAAAAATTATTATAATTTGTGTGAAATAGTAGATAAAACATATGTCCTCTAACTTTAACTTAATTAATAATGAAATAGATATTCACAACACTTCACCTAATCAAATAATCTCCATCTGCACAAGTTAACCTTTTTATTGTCTTTTCAAGTATCTCATTATTTTATCTTATTCTGTTTATAAATAATATTGTTACATTCTGCATTACATGTAATTTTATGTTAATAACTATATATTGTAATTTTGTATATATTTTAATTGTTATTCATTATGTAAAATAATTGTATTTTTGAGTCCTATTGGAAGAAATCTGTGAGATATATAATTAAATAAATAAATAAATAAATAAATAAATAGAACATAAAATCTTAATAAATAAATTCAGTAAAATAATTGATTCTTCGCTTTATTTTATTATCATTATATCAGGAACCAAATATGGCACTTAATATCATTTTTGAGCTAAAAAGATCTGATAACAATAATTTGAACATTTTTATATTAATTATACGATATTAATATTTTTTTATATTAATTATTTTTTAATCAAAAGTAATATGAATCTTATTCTTATTATAATTAAAAATCGTTAACAAAATTATTTGATTATAAAACATCACGTCTGCGTTTTATATGAGTTCACATATGGTGCAGCAGAAGGTTTTAAAAATTATCATAGTCTTTAAGATAATAATATAAGAATAGATGTAACAGGTTTCATTTTGAAAAAGAAATCTTTATGAATGTTTTTGTAAAGTCATTGATTTAAATAAATTAAATTATAGGAGACAAAGATGTTTTTGCGTATCGTTAAAATATTCGTTGAGAATAGGTACATATTGATTATTTTATTGGTTTTTAAGATAAATAAATTTTTAATTCTGCCTATTACCTAAGTGGTCATTTTAATTTATCTTTTATCATCGAGGTGAATAATTTTGAATTGACCATGATCCAATACAAAACAAATATTTGGAAATTGATTTACAAAATTTAATTTTATTTCTCTATTTGATATGTATAAAAACAGTCAGGTGGTCTGGTATAAAATCTTGTACAAAAAGGCAGATTTTATTTACTACCACCAAGTTATTATTTTTATGTTGTAATTGAGTGGCAAAATTTGTGATTCACATTCTTTCATTTTAATAAAATTTAATTAAAATCGAAGCGATACTTATTAAGTCTGTGTAAAATGGCAGTACCATTGAGATGAAGCCAATAATTAAAACGGCTAGATTTTAGGTGATTTTTTTTATATATGAATTTTTATATGTGATATTTTATTCAAGAATATTATATTCGTAACTATGATTTGAAATTGAGAGATACTTTTATTTTAAGTATCATGCCTCCATATATATGCATAATAGTAGGGTAGAGCGGGGCTAGTTGAGCATAGGGGCAAGTTGAGCAATCGAAATATCTCAAAAACTACTCACCGTCTGTTTAGGCATTATATGGCGGAAAGATAGATGTTTGGGAGAAATAAACATACCGCGATCGCTAGTGGCCGCTGGACAAATGAGTGAGGCTCACGGCCGTTTTGTTTATTTTGAGACCAAAAAGTAAATACGTAATTCATCACGAGTTTTCGTCTGGTTTAGTCAAATGTTATTTATTTTTAATCAGGTAAATGTTATTCTTCCATATAATTATAGTACTTTTAAGATGCACAGAGATTCTGAGTATATTACTTACGGTTTTTTTATAAACTTACTTTTATTTCGAAATTCCGAGTTGGGGTTAGTTGAGCACAGTTGCTAAACTTGTTCTGTCACTAAGACAATTACCATTAACTTTCAGAAATTAATTATTATTTTTAAAATTTAAGCTAAGTCTATGAGTAATAATGATTTTAAACAAAAATACTGAATATAATGGTAAAATTATTCCAAAGATACGATATTGTTTTGTTGATTCTGCTTTTCGTTAATTATTCAAAGCAAATAACTATAAGTTTTGTTTTTTCTGTCAATAAAGACTATAAATATAGAACTGGTTATTAAAAACTTATTTTATTTCATCACTAATCGACATTGAACCTATGATTTCATTATACTTCCTTAGTGCTTAACTTGCCCCACCTATGGGGTACATTGAGCATACTTGACTTTTTGCATTTAAACAGCTGTAGCTTTTAAATTTTACTTATTACCAAAAAATAGTATCAACACTTTTGTTAAGCGATAAATAGCAAATCCATTAAGCCGTATAGCAATTTATTTAGACTTTTCATTGAGGAGCCACATCCGTTTAAGTAAAAAATTGCTCAACTAGCCCCGCCCTACCCTACATTTTTTAATAAGTGTCACTGCATTCATGCCTTTAATATTTACATTTTTACAACTTTATGAATGATCTAATTTATTAGCCAATAAAATTCTCATTACAATTTTAATCTCATATTATATCACCTTATAATTATCTACCACATTCAACTCATAGAAACCGTATCAATTTACTTAAAATCATTCATCATTCTTAACTCTTTCAAACACATCTTCACAACCATGTTCATCAAAAAACGATTAACAAGAATCATAATATTTTGATCTAGAAAACGAATTTAATCCTCAATAATTTAACCATTAAAATAACTAAAGAACGATTATACGATTGCCTATATTTACCAACGATCTGTTTGCGTAACGGCTTTGGTGTAATTTTTTAATTGCCTCAGACCGTCACCTGTTTTCTATGACCCAGGCTATAAGTCATTTTAATCCTTTTATGATTTCTGTCTATTTGACGCGGTTACTTTTGCTTTGACGCTGCGACAGGATCAGACGGAAACGTTTCCTTGTGACAATTATATGAATTATAATTTCGGAAGAGGAGTTGAGATAATTTTATTGCATCGTTTGGAGGATTTTGTTCTACTGATTAATTTTTCTTCAAAATTAGTGCTACGTCTCTTATTCTATATTAAAAGTAATATTTTTCGTATCAAGTTGTTTAAAATATATAATAAATATTAGCTTTCAGACAAATTTTATTATTATTTTTTTATCAATCAATTTTGCATGATTGCATGTTTTAAAAGAGTAAGAAATTCAATTAATACCTTCACGGACTCTAAAAGTTTCAGCAAGGTATAAAAATTAATAGTCGATTTATTTTTAAGTTTGCTGTGATATATATCACAATTATAAAATGAGATAGTCAATCATATTTTAATCGTTTTATGCGATAAATGCTATATCATCCACGTCAAGTCTTGCGCTACTACGGGAAAAGATAAGTAAATCAAAAATACATATGGAATAGTTAATGATTACCTTGACAGGTATCATAATTACAAGAACGTAAAGTTATATATAATTAAAATAATTGACTTTAAATTTAGAATAAGCATTAACGATGCAAATGAATGCATAGAAATCAGGTCCAGCAAATCTATTTAATCCACCTAAAAGTGTATGATTCTTACACTTTTCAATGTAGAGAACAATTAGTAGATTAGTAGAGTAATAATTCTTCATTTAAAGTAATATTCATATTATAACTAGATGCAAATGCAGCAAATGATATCTTGCCTTAATGAAAGTTGCTTGAACTTCCTGATATGTGTAAATAATAGACTCAATCAATATCAGTTAACAATTAGATACTTTGAGACTATAGAATTTTGTCATTTGTCGCAAATTTGAATGAAGTTTTATGATTAATCCATTTTTCTAGACCTGTAATACATTTTAAGATGTTCGGTAAGACTATGAACTCTATTTTCATAAATTGCTTTGATTTTATAATCAGTCAGATATAAAAGTAAGTTTTGTTCTTGCTTTCTTATTTTACGCAAATAATAAGACAATAGAAAAAGCTTATCTAAAAATATGATTATTATTTTTAACTTCCCATAGGATAATTTATAGTAATCGCAAAAAAATCGCAAATGAAAATTTTTATATATCTTTACGTTTCAAAGTTTCTGAACATTTTGGCATACCTTAGAAAAAGAGGATGAATGTGTGTGTGTATGTATGTTGCGGATACAATTTCTTGTCGACGATTTCTAGAAAATATTCAAAGTATAAAAAAATATTTTTTTTCAAAATGGTCAATTGTTTTCAAAAATTTTAAAAATCTCAAAAATAGATTTTTTTTAAAGTTCTAAAAAAATTTAATCTTTTTTAAATATTTTAATTTTTGATACGGAAAGTTTCAGCAATTTGTCTTAAGGCACGATGCCATGCACCACTAGATTTTTAATTTTTATGGTCATCACATATTGATAACAAAATGGGTTTATTATAGTAAATACATTATTAATATTATTAATATTAATATAAATTAATATATTATTGAATATATTTTGAGTATGTATTCCTTTTTGTTACAGTTACAAATCATGAAAAAATATCAGACTTATTATAAAGTTTGGTTTGAAAGCGCCGCTGTATCTATTCACCAAAATCTACCACAAATATAATTTGCCTTTGTGAAACTTCTCCAACAAATAAGGAGGCAGAACGAACTCCGTTTCCTGACCGAGTAAGTCATTGTATTCCATAGTTTCAGATTATGTATAAAATATATGACATCATAATGCACTGCAAAACGATGAATTGCAATCACACAAAAATACTGCTAGACAGAATATATTTGAAAATCAGGGATGGTCAAAATATGGTTTCGGGTTCCATTTATTAATAGATATATCATGAGAATAATAATCAGAGTTGCCAACTCTACAGTTTCAATTGTATGTCTACAGTATTTTAAAAATGATCTCAGGTTTGCATCTTTATTCTTCAAATCTACAGTTTTTTCCTTAGACTGAGTCAACTTCAATAAAAGTACTATTGTTAACCGGAGGTAATGGTCATCGATTGTTAGATGGCGCAATAGTGGGAGATAGTAAGACCATTAGCTTTTGAATAAAACTAATTTTGTTCGACTTAAATTATCTTTATAATGCTTGATTTCCGATAAAACTATTCTAATCACACGATTTTTCTTGCTTCAAATTTCCTCTCTGTAATGTATTCTATTTATGTATTGTCATTGTCATCATCAAATGATAAAAAGACAAAACTGTAAATTTACGTTTTTTAATTTGATATCTACAGTTTTGTTCTGTGATCGAGTTAGTAGCACTGATGATAATATATCTGCAAATACTATAGTTTAACAATATTCTGATTCAAACAATTCAATAAAGCTCTAAAATATTTTTAGGATGATCACCCCTGTTATCAAAGGCTCTTCACTGCAATTAGGGCGTTCTCAGTCAACACTCTGTATTTTTCATATAATATGAGCTTTGCATTTTGTACTTCGTATTTACTGTTGATTTTTAGTTTATGCTAAACAGAACAACCTATTATTGTCGCCTCAATTTCCTGCAGAATATCTACCAGGAGACGAATATGATTCTTAGATCAAAGAAAATTGAACCTCTAGCAAATAATTGGCCGTTTTGGTATGTCATATTTTGAATAAATTTTGGTGGCACAGGGTTTGAAAGGGTTGAAGCAAAATTTGAGGTGGTTGTAAGGCGTGGTTAATACAGTTTTGATTAGCTAGTTTAGAATTTTATGAAATATAATATTTCTTAAGAACTGAATGTGGTTTCACTAAATTTTTATTAATGTATTGTTCAGAAATGTATGATTTTGCCTTGATGAAAATTGCTTGAACCTGATGTATGCAAATAATGGACTTAAACAATATAAATTGATAATTAGCATATTAAAAATTTGTAACGATAGACTTTGTTGTTAAACTGGAATGAACTTTTATATATAAACCACTTTTTGTAGATCTGTAATCTATTTTAGAATCTACATCTCTATCATGATAAATTGCTACAATCTCAATCATCACATTTTGCTTCTGTTTGTTGCAGGGAACTCAGTAGTTGACCATACTCTTTGTGATAAGATTATATTACATATATTTTTATAATATAAATATTTTTTTTAATAATGATGTATATATTGTAGCAATGCATGGAAAGGCTATTTTCACTGAATATCATATTTCAGATCTACAATCTTAAGCGAAAATCTGATATCATTAGTACTTGATATCAGGCTAGTCTAGGAACCTGAATCTATAGAAGTCATGGTCGGACCATAGAATAGGATAATAATGTTCAAGCTTTTATATAGATCTTTTAGTTAAGTTAATAAACTGTTATTTTTCAAGATATCAATTAAGTAAAAACTATGGAATCGATCATAAATTTATTGCTTATTTGTCATTTACTCACTTCCAACATCATGAATATTTATCACATCTCAAGTAAAAATTTGTCATCGAAACTTCAATATTTCATATTTATTGATCCTAGTTCAAAAGTCTTGAACAATATCGCAGCGGTATGTAATATCATAAATCAAGGATTTCGTAACAACAAATAATAAACATTGTCATAGAAAATACAGTTTCTAATTCATAATTTATTCAAATCCTTCGTTTAATATTGAGAGAAATTTTCAGAATGCATTTGCATAATCTTTTTTCACGCAGAGCTCAATCGCATTTCCTAATGTAAATATTACCAGTGCCCGCCGGGGGCCCGCGATAAATCTTTGCGGTCCTTGATGCTAATTTATTGGATCCTGAGGAAGGAGCGAGCATGTTCCGAAAAATATACAAGAATAGTTTTTTTCAAATCCCACAACGGAGAGACAGCATAAATGAATGAGTTAACTATGTAGTTTTATTTTTTTGAAGTTTACATTTTATATTATAGGGCTAATCTCTCTACTGAACGTAGATGTTTCATACTATTATTTCTATTGCAGTCACTAATAAAAATAATTTCATAAACTAAATAATTTATTTATTCGCGAAAATTGGTTTTATTAGAAGTATTTTTTTGTTTTTACTTGCTCCATACCGTTTTCACACATTTTTTTGTATTTTAAAATTTTCCAAGTTATAGATCTAAGGATTTAAAAAAAAAAAAACTTGCATTTAAATTAACAGTTATTAAATTTTATTCATAATTTTACCCACAAATAGAATTTTAGTTTTTTAAGCAATGCATCTTAAAACAACATGAAATCGAAGTCAATTTTTGACTTTATTTCTCTCAAGTTGTTTCGTAATTTCTTTGAAAATAAGCTTTTAAAATGATAATAATTTACAAATTAATAAACGTGTTTTAATCTTTTTCAATACGTTAAGAATCTTTTAGACGTGATAGATTAGAAGTATATTTATAAACCGTTTCATTTTTTTGAATATTGTATTATATTCTAGATGTAATCAATATAGGAAGTTCATAATGAAGTATCAAATGAGCTAAATACACATTAATTAATTAAAACATTCATTTCAATATACTTTTTTCAAGCAATTAGTGCAGTTATTCAGTATTTATTTATTTAAGTCTATTGGTAATTGTATGATTATTTACATTAGTCATATATAATTAAAGGCTTATTTCTGGAATCAAAACCTACACTTCTCGAATAAAGACATAATTATTGAATAACAAACTTTTTTTAATTCAAGCTATTAATTTTAATAACTTATCATATTATTTTATTGATGCATAATATTACGTGCTTTATAATGAAATCAAGAAATATAATAAACAAAATTCAATATGGCTACTTGCATTTATATTTTCAACAACTCAAATTAATGAAAAAATTAAAATTGATAATGATAAAGATTTAGAGTAGTATTACAAAAAAAATTCTATTTAACAGTAGATTTTTATACTGATTAAAGTTAAAAACAACTGGATTATTTGATAAGTTAATAATTTGATAAAAAAATTGAAATTGAAAATAAAATTATATACCCAAATCACATGCATGCACCAAGCAAACATTACTAATTTTATATTATATCTATCTGATTTTTACAGAAAAAACTTAAATTATATAAATAGCTTCACATCCTGATATTAAAAGTAGTACTTCTCAAAATATTTGCATTCAGAATAAAGTAGATTTTTATACTGATTAAAGTTAAAAACAACTGGATTATTTGATAAATTAATAATTTGATAAAAAAATTAAATTGAAAATAAAATTATATACTCAAATCACATGCAAGCACAAAGCAAACATTACTAATTTTATATTATATCTGTCTGATTTTTATAGAAGAAACTTAAAATACACGAATAACATACAATCTTGATATTAGAAGTGTTACTTCTTACGAGATTCGCATTCAGGTTTAACAAATGTGACTATTATATACAATATTGACACTTTAGTAATATTTACAGCAATCTTTTTGCTCCTATCTTTTTCTTACTTAAACATTGACTATTTTACAATTACCATTTTGAAATAAGAAAAGAGCAAAATTAACAATGAGAAAATATCAGAGTAAAGCGCGGGGATTATTATAATTTTAAATATTTTTGGAAACTTAATATACTAATAATAGTAATTCGTTCATTTCATCCTCGTATTGTTTGTTTCATATTAGATCCTGTACGTAAAAATTCTGAATTCATCTGCTCGAGGGCAAAGCGTTTGTGCTTGTATCCCATTTTCATCGAGCAGGGCCAATAATACCCACGTACAGGTCCCTTCTCAGCAGGGCTAGATTTTGGGACCCCTTTCTCTATCTAAGACTCTTCCGGATTCGTAAGGGTGAAAGCTGTCGTATGCGATGTTGTTTTTGTTTTTTACCTTTCTACCTTCCTCGCAGAAGACCGCCGAATTTTCTGTGTAATTTATTTTTGATAGGTTTTAATTTAAAATTTACTGCCGACTGAAGAAAACAGTTGTACGAGTTTTTTTGTTCGTACATAATTTTCTTCATTATTTATTATGTTTGCTTTGGATGCACTATTGTTTTGTTCACAAGTATGTGCGGATATAAATTACAATTATATCGCAAGACCTTATTATTGGACTATGTTGGTTTATCTTTAGCTAGTACGTGTTCGAAATTTGAATTAGACTCATAATAATTTTGATTTTACAATTAATGCAAATTTTATATAAATTAGTATGAATTTATTTATGAGAAGTGATGGTGGATTTTAGAAAACCTTAAGAATAGTTTACTTTCTATAAATGCTAAATCTCAACTTTTGCTGACAGTAAAATTTTTTACTGCACATGTTATTTTCATCAATGTAGACTGGTTTAGCTGATTTTATTATAATTTTTTCAATAAGGTAAATAAAATTGCTTTCATTATTTAAATTCATTTTAAAACTACTTCATCAATATTAATTTAAAAAAAATGTTTTTGAAGTAAAACTTCTTTAGGCGCGACTAGGGTGTAAATCCGTACAAATGCAACTGAAGTCCGTTACGCCCGAACTGTTCGTCATTCGCTCTCGATGAGATCATTTCTATAGCTATTCAAAGAATGAGATTATATCACCAGCGAAAAAGTAAGAAAAATACGAGCAGTTAATGAATGTATGTTAGTTTTAATTACATGAAGTTCTTCAAACACAATTACATGATGAGTGAAGTTGCAAAAACAATATTTGTTTAGGCGTTGTTTAACTTAATCCACTGTTTGAACGAATATTATAGAATTTATTAATCAGCAATTACTTCATTTCTCATATGAAGATTCATTTCTAAATTCTAAATACAATGACGAACCGATCATGTCATATTTGAAGTATGACTTTAATTGCATTATTTTATAATTTATTAAATATCATACATATTTTTAATGCTATTATAAATATATAATTTATAATTTATCATTATATAAATGTGTATAATGGTTGGCACTAATAAATGTGTGCATCACGAGTGTTACCATATTACTAATAAACATTATTCAAAATTGTTACATTATGTATTTTTACTTAACTTAAATTTGCTACTTTGTAGAGTAGCAAATAAGTTTTACTTCAATCGTGTGTGAACCTTACGCGCACTCTTTTTTTTAATTTGCAAGTTGATCCCATTTAATAAAAATTAAAAAAAATCTAAATAATACCGAATTTTATTACTCAAATAAAGATATTCAAATAACAGTATCATTTATTCATCCTATAAATATTCGCAATACAAGCAGGTTTATCTAATTTTTTATCGAAAAATCTTTGGAACAAGTACGCAAAAATCTAGTTTGGCTGCTTGCAATTTTATATTCGCCACAGGTTAGATTCAGTAGACATCTATTAGACCAGTCTTGTTCAATAAAAAGATAGATGACCCTGAAAAATACGATCTTAATTCATTTTAGAATAATTTTATGTTGAACATCCCTTTGAAATGGTAATAATAGGTAGACGAACGATTTGAAGGTCATAAAGTTTTGAATATTATTTCAACTGATTGTACTACATTATTTTATTTACCTACAGTTTACTGTAGTATTAAAAATAGTTCATCGTTTCCTTTTTTGCTATATAATTCTTTTATTCATAATTTTACTACTTACAGTTCGTTAATTCTAAAGAGGATTCACAATCACGCTCCTTATAGAAAAAGCGGTAAACCTACCACAAAATATAGCAAGTAGGTACAAAATTGTTTGAGAAAACACTCATTTTTAATAGAATGTCGTAAAATCGCATAAACCTATTTTAATTGAGTATTGAACATGCTTAGTGGGCACGATGCCATGCGCCCCAGTAGTTTTTAATATTTTTTAGCAAAATATATATTGGTCTTTAGCCTATGGCGCAATAAAAAAGTATTCTTTTTTATATAATTAAATTATAATCATAATTAACACTAAATAGAGATTTTGTTTACTAGACATTTTATATTTTTACTGTGATGTGAAATATTTCTTATAGTCATTGAAATGTAGTTGCACTATAGTTCTCAAATATTGTCTACAAATTATTACAAAACGATATTTGGTCTAATTACTTGCAATTTTCAAAAATCATCATGTTTTCATGCTATTTAATTGTTATAAAAAAATTATTGTATATAATTGTATAAAGGATCTGCATATTTTTTCAAAATCAAAAAAAAAATAAAACGGAAAGGTACAACATTTTGAGTGAAGGCTTTTTAATCAATATAAATCTGATTTTTTTTAACTCTTCAAGAATTGCCTAACGGGCAGTCGCCTCAGCAGATGAAAAAATCTGTAACACGGCAGCTGTATCAAGAAATAAATATGTCAGCATTTTGGAGATTTTCGTCCGTGCACGAGGAACAAACGAAATTAGATCAATTGTTCAAGTGTTCTCTGGAATCGGCCAACGTTTCATAATAAGTGTTTGTGTTGCAATGTGTATCGAAGGAAACAATGGGACAAATAATTATGAAAGACTTATTTCTAAACTTTCAGACATCAAGGGTTGAAAATTCTATAAAAATGGGGAGGAAAGATTAAAAGTTTTGTGGGATTATACGCGATTGTTGTGTAACAAAATGTGATCGAAACAAGGATCCTGTGCGTTATAAAGAAACACAATAAGTACTATTGTACCGTATGATTTTTTTAAATGAAAATTTTAATTGAAAAAGTAGTGAATTGAAATGTACTATTTTTTGTTGGTATTGACAAAAGTGGTAATTCTTAACAACTTTCTCTTTACAAAATAACGGGTGCTATTGCAAAGTTACCGCTATCAAAACACTTTATTTCTATTATTAAAAACTGTTTCTTTTCAGAATGCAATTTTTAAAACTCGTTTTTGTTCCGTTTGTCCGGCTCATAGAAGTTTTTCTTAACTAACAATGTTAAAACGTTAGGGGTAATTTTTTATGTAGCTTTAAATTTGATATTAGTATACAAATATTGGACAGGAATTAAATTTTGTTAAAAAAATATTTAACTACTCAAAAATTTGCTAATAAAATAACAAACTATAAACAACATTTATAGAACCCATAAACAAGCATTAAATTTAAATGAATTAAAAGTTGTAAATTGTTATAAAAACACATGGATAATAGTACATGTTTTCAAATATATATTTTCAAATCGAATAGAAGTTGTTATAAAAACGTAGAGTTATATATATATATATATATATATATATATATATATATATATATATATATTTTCAAATCGAATAATTAGAATATTAGAAGGTATTATAAAAATGTAGAAAATAGTTTGCTTCCAAATTGATATTTTCAAATCGAATAAGTTGTAAAACTGAATATTTTAAATTTTATAATGGATCTCAAAATCATCTGTCTATCAATAATTGCTTTATCAACAACACAGTAATTAATACAGTTTAATGAGGACTGATATACGAATAAAAATATTTATAATAAAAATGGAATTCTAGTTGGATTCTGATTCAATCGGTTTAAATATCTTAATTTGAATATGAATACATGTATAATAATCTATGTTTTTAAATTGATATTATCAAATCAAATAAGTTGTAAAAATAAAAGTTTAGAATCTTGTATTGAATCTTAAAATTGAAGGCATATCTATAATGTACATAAAATAACTTTGCCATAATTTTTGTTGAAAACTTACTGTTTTGAAACAACATACAGTATATTAATACTAATTTATTTTGGTAATAAAAATTAAATTTTAGCTGGATTTTGACTCACTAGATTTAAATATCTATAACGTTTCCAGACAAAAAGCTGATAATAATTGCAATTATGTAAAATATATTTCTGTATAAAAAAAATACTGCTAGGAGTTGGATTATTAGTGAAACTAACCTGAAAAAATGAGGTAATTGAACTCAACTCATGTAATCTTCTATATAAGTAGAGAAAAATAACTAGTGGTGTGTATAGCATCGCGCCTTAAGGCAAATTGCTGGAACTTCCCGTACCGTAACGAAATGTTTCGAGGAATATTAAATGTTTTCAAATAGATTATTATAAATACTGTTACATTGTATAATTTTTTATTTTTGACAAATGTCTGCACTCTTTCCTCGTATCTCCAAAACGGCTCGACCTGCCTGTGCCAAAAACTAATCAGCACATCTCCCTATCAATAGGAATCGAATGTTTTTTGAACCATTCAAATTGGTTGATCCGTGCGCCCGAAAACGTGGAGGAAAAATTGTATCCATGCATACATACATACACATACACACGCACATACGCACACACATACACACATACATAAACACACATATCTATTTTTTCTGAGGTATGCCAAAATGTTCAAACCTTCAAAACGTGAAGAAATGTAGGAAGTTAAAAAAAAGGTCTGGTAATTGGAATAAAAATGCAGAATAACGACTTGCACAAAAGGAAAGTATGAAAAAAGTTTGGATAGCAAAATTTAAACAGGTGAAGGAGTAAAGGGCAAGAAGGAAAATACGCCAAGAACTAGCTTCTTATTATTACAGCAATTTTTTTCTATCATAAACAATAACGTGTGTTTGTCCAATTTTACTTGAGTGATATTGGTCATGTTACCATTTTGTTTACTACTACCACAGTATATAAATAACCTCAAAACCACCAAACAGTAATTGGTCTTAAGGATAACCAATTCATCATCGGGGTTCTTCTAGAATCCTCAGAGAATTTTCTCTAATATATCGATTGTTGACATAAACTTTATCCATTCAATCTTGGCAGTTGTAACCTAAATATGAGTTATGACGACGCGTTGCCTATGAAATGCGACGATTTCGGTGTCTTATTTCGGTGTTTTAATTGCCCTTGCGGGTCATAAAATCAAAACACGCGCTGTAGTCAAACACTGACAAATTCGGAAGAGTTATGACTTTGGCGGAGTCATTCATCCGTTTCCAATTCGAGAAAAATAGCCGTAATTAGGTGTAACCCATAGATGCTAAAATGGTTACAGATGACATCAATTAAATATTGAAACAGTTGTGATGGAGTAATTAAATGAGGTCTAGAACGGAAAATTGAGAATATACACTTAGAAAATATCAGTAGGTAAATAAGTGTCAAATAATAAATTAAGCTAATACTTCAATAAAAGACGATTAATTTTGTTTGAGCTCTTGTAGATGCCACTGGGTGCATATAACTGGGTTATTAAAGTTGATTACAAATCAACTTCAATTTATCATATACTTGTCAGCATTCTCTGCTTAATGTAATAATATATACAGATTGCAGAATAAAATTGAATTAAAAAAAACTTTGTGTGGAATCTGAATTAATAGTGGTCATTGCTCTTACATTGAAAATATGTTTGGACAATGTTGCTAATTGAAATGAGTACGAAAAATTTTTGGAGCCAATGTAGTTGCATATCGTATAATGTAGTCAAGCCAATGTAGTTACATGTCGTATAAATAATGAATATATAAATTTAATGCAAAAATATAGTTTTTTTTTAAATCCTAAATATATTATGTTTAATTAAAAGATTTCTAATGAAAAGTCATGAAACAGTTCGTCAGCTGTAAGCAATTCTAAAACAATAAAAAAATGAACACAAACTCTCAATACATTTTTTTAAAGAAATTCACTGTTGATTACCATTCTTAGATTATTTCATTATAAAATAAAAAGTTTCAAAAAATGCAATTAAAACTAATACTCATTTTTTAAATTCTAAAATTATTGTTGAACACTTTTCCAGAATAGATCTATTTCTACAAGAAATTTAACCTGTTTTGTACCTATTACAAAAAAATTCAAATTCCAATTTGACTTTATAGTAAGCTTGAAACTTAATTTTCATAGTATTTTAATTCATTGTTTATTATTAAATAATTTTTAATATTAATTAATATTTATTTTTATAAAATATTAATCATTATTTTTTCTATTTAATATTAATTGATATTTATTTTTTTAATATATTAATATTTTTTTAATATTAATTAATATTTTTAATTTAATTTCTTCAACATAATTATAGCCATCCTAATTAAATCACGATTATTAATTTGTTTTAAAGTGAGGATCCAAAATTAACTCGTTTTATTCATATTTCCATGATATTTGAGTTTATTTTAGATTTGATATTATATTATTAAATCCATTTCGTTATGATTTAAATGTCTATTAGTGAAACGACTAAAAGCTTTTTAACATATGATACTGATCAAGCCCGACAGTTTCGTCTTTGAACAAGAAAACTTTATTACGTTTAATAATACTCAGAAGTATTTTAATTTATGATTAATGTATGTTTTGATATGTTTTCGAATACTACACGAAATTTGACAAATGCGAATTGGCAGTAAATTTCAAATAAAATCATAATTTTCAGCTTTGATGCTCTTGCAGATAGAAAAATATCTATAAATTTTTGTGAAGGCAGTTATTGCTCTATTACATATTTTTAGTCAGTGGCAATTTTTGTCTTGAATTTAGATAAAATTCTATATAAAATAGAATTCAATGGTTATGAAATCAAATATCCGATTTTAAATTTTAAAATGCAAAAGTTATAAAGTGCATTTTTACAATCTAATAATGAATTGTTTTACAAAATTAATAAAGAGATTCTCATATTTATTGGAATAATTTGATATAGGTACTATCTTATCAACAAAATCATAAGGTTTATACTACCACATTTTAATTATATTCTAATTTTATTATAATTTAAAATTTAATGCTAACATTTATTATTGAACTATTCAAGTATAAGTGATAATAGGTGATTTTCATTTCTAAATTATTTTTATAAATAATGCACTAATTTTATATTTTCTTACATGTCTTTAAATACGAAAATAGACACCAGTTTTCCCAAAGGATTCTTTTTAATTAGTGCACTATCAAATTTCAACTCGTTCATGGAAATTTTAAAAAGGGAACAAATACTTAAGTTTTTTAAGTTCTGATGTGTATTTATTAAAATATATAACTGTAAACATAAAGTCACATTTTATAAGAAAAACACTGAGAATTTAATTAAATTATTGCTAATAAAAATTATTTGTTTCGAATGTCGATAGATTTTCAGAAAAAATTGTATTACAATACAGTACATAGTACAGTATTTTATTGATAATATTGTATTCCAAGTAATACATATGATGGCAGAAAATTATACTTATTATATTTATATTTTTGTGATCATAAAAATATAAGTTATTCTATGATTTTCGTTTAAATCATTTTCAACCTATAACCTTAAGTATTTAATCTTAAACTAATTTTTACTTATACAGATTGTTATAACTGCATCCAAACTCATGTAGGAGAAAAACGAATCAGACAGGCGAATATATACATGGCTTGAATTTTTACTTTTTAAAATTTTAAATATTTTTTTGTAAAACTCAATCATTTTATGAATTATTATAATTCATTATAATCACAATTCTCTATTTAATAATTTTTGTAAAATTAATTTTTTACATTTTCAAAATTTTATTAGTATAATTAATATTCGGAATTTGAAATTATTTACAATTCCATATTTATTTATTTTTCTACGCTAAAATATAAACATAAGTATTTATATACTTTATAATTTGATCTTTATCGACCTCTTCGAGAAATTAGATTTTTCGACATTATCTTATCTAACATTGTCATTAAACATATGGTAATTGGCTCGAAGACTTTGCACAACAAATTACTATTAATCATTTATTTAAATTATCAATCAATTAAATTAATTAGGGTGTCAACCTGTGTTTAAACAAATTACGCAGAATGAAGTTACTAAACATCAAATTAACACAAAATTAACTTTTCTTTATTTTTATCAAGAGTAACGATAAAATTATCGTCTATTCTTGAATGAAAATACTTTTTGTTTTGATTCTTACAACACAAAACGGATATTTTTTATTAGATGCGGTTAACCGCTACAGAATCGGACACCTGTCTCCGCGCGTACGCCTTCTTTATACCTAATGAGATCTGTCGCGTTTGGAAAAGTGAGTCTCTACTATTTTTTATGAATCACTTTTGGTATTTTTCAAGTATTTTCGAAACAACAAACCCTTTGCGACGAAAGTGATAAACGACATTGACGGACCCCGTCTTTAACCGGATGAACTTCCTTTAAAAATGTATAAAAGTATTTTGTGGCATTTGGTTGAGATTTTTTAGGTATTTCAGGAATTTTATATTTAGAATTGTTGAAGTAAAACTTCTTTAGGCGCGATTAGGGTGTAAATCTGTGAGAATGCAACGGAAATAGCGTTACGCCCAAACTGTACGTCACTCGATTTCGATGAAATCATTTTAATACGGGTCGATTGTGATTAGTCGTCGTGTCGCGTGAATAGAGATCTGTCGTTGTATCGACAAGGAAATAGGCATAGATAAATAAACATTTTAAAGTTACATGTTAGTACAAATCTTCGATCTAATAAAAATGCCTGAATCAGAAGAATATTTTACCCTGTACTCCGTTTTCCAATATTGTTTTTTTTTGCTCGATTGAACATGTAAATCGTCCTGCATAATATTTTTATAGCTACTATCTCGCATACCGAATAATGCAATATACAGAACTGTGCAGATCCGTCATTTTTGCCATGTAGTAAAAAATTGCACTATTATGAAGATTGCTTTATTATTATCGACTAATTTTAAATTTTATACATTTAACTTGCTTAGAATAGATCAATCTTTGGTCACGTGTAGCTATTTTTGTGGTTGCTAAATTGTTTAAATACTTAAATTGATTTATGCCAAATTACATATATGGGGTTAGTTAAAACAAAACCTTAGGGTTAGTTGTAACATACAAATATTAAATACAAGTAAATAATATGTATAGTTTGTAGGATGTGGGTGCATGTGAATTTCGTTCCAGGAGGCACTATATCTTTCTTATTTATACTATGATATTAATTTTAGTTTACATTGATTTATGATACAAATATCCACAGAAGACACTATTTATTTTTGTGTATTAATCTATAATTATGTATGTGTATTAATCTATAATTATAATTTAATGTTGATGTATAAAAAGAATTACTTAGAAACAAGTCAATTTCCAAAAAAAAAATCCCAGTAAACACCGAGCGGCGATAGAAATCTGAAATCCACATAAATTCCACATAGATATTACAAGGCTGAAGGCAATCTTGTGTATTTCAGATTCCTATCGCCGCTCAGGTCACACGATTTTTACTGGGCTAGTAAAGTATAAAGATCAGAGGTATTATTGTCGTTTTTTTGGCGATACTATTTGCCCCGGTAGATGTTACAAATAATGGCAAACATGGGTTAAGTTGTAACACCCCAAATAACAAACGATGGTTATGGAATTATTTTTACTTGACTCGATAAAGGACAAGATGCAGCATTTCATAATTCTATGAAGTGAAGATGGATCTTTATTTCATAGAATTATATTTACTGGATCTCAAGAAATCTCAATTTAAAAAAGTGTTACAACAAACCCCTTCTTCCTTATACATTATAAAAGCCCATTGACACGATTTTCCAGAAACCGGACTAAAATCTAAATAATTTGGCAATAGCGACATATGGTAAAAAAAAAGAAAATCGTTTTTCCCTGCTTTCTTTTTCTCATAGTTCACTGAAGTTCTGGAATAAACTCGTCGCTGATAATTGGGTTGGACACTAGCTGGCTAAGAATACCCATCCAAGCATTACCACGCTGACTGAAAACTGTCGTTTTGTTTGTATCTTACTTTTGGAAGTTTAGTCTTTTTTATTTTACACGATGACAAAAATGTCATACAAACAGGCCACACATAAAGTCGAAACAGATAATGAAAAGTTAGTAGGAAAACAGACTAAAATATGATATGCGTGGGCGAAAGTATAAAGGAAAATAAAATTCAGTAGGAGGCAAGTCATTGTGTTTACCATGTAATAAAGTGCTTTGTAATATTAAACTGCTGCTTTTTATATTTTTTTAGTTTGATATGTTGATGAAAATCATAATGACTCTAAATCATAATTTATATTGCAGGTTTCCTTCTAGACCAGCAAAAATTTCTAGTGTTTGCTCAAATATATAAAGATGTTCAAAAAAAACCAAATGATTCAAAATTTTTCAAGTATTTTGTAATTAAAAAAAAGAATATTTGACAATTCTCGAAAATTATTTTTTAAAGTTTTAAACTTGTATAAACATAGGATTTTTCAATATTATCAAAATATTGAGTATTTTCTAGATAATTAAAAATCTTGAGTTTTATATGAGTTTATTATTCGATTACAATAATTGGTAGGTATTATTTTTATTTAATCAGCTTTAGAAACATATTTAGCTTCAATTAAAAATTTAAAGAATATTTTTGATAAACTTCGCTTAAATATTTTCATCTTCATATTTAAACGCTGTTTACAACAAAGTAAACACATTTCTACAGTTTCAAATACTTTTCTGTCTCAGATCGAGAATCGTTCAAAGGAGCACATGTGCGCATCAAAAATTCACGCATGTTTGCTGAATGGAATCCAGCACATGCATTTGCCGTCTTGTAATTAGATTTGCACAGATAGATTTTACATTAGTTCTTTTGGTTTACTCACAGATTTCTAGGAGTTTATTTGATTACATAGACATTACGTAAGATATGTGATGTTACGGAAGTGATGATAAATTTAATATTCTAGTAGATGCGCTAATCAAATTGTATGTCATATTATTCAATTATTAAATATAGTATATTACATTTTGGTAACTTTATCATTACAGTAACGTTAAAGTACTAAATTAATTGTAATTGGAATCATATCTTAATTTGTTAAGTTAGTAAGACGAGTTATTAACTTCCCGTAGGGTATATTATTGTAATCGTCCAAAAATCGAAATTGAAAATTTTTGCATTTCTCGACGTTTTGAAGGTTTTTGAACATTTTGGCATACCTCAGAAAAAATGAATTTGTGTTTGTGTATGACATACAACTATGGCAAACTATGACAATTTTCCAGTCACGTTTTCGGGCGCACGGATCAACAGATTTGAATGGTTTAAAAAACATTCGATTCCTATTGATAGGGATGTGCTGATTAGTTTCTGGCAAAAGCAGGTCCAGCAGTTACGGAGATAAAGAGCAAAGAGTGCAGAAAATAGAAATCGAGTTTTTGAGAGAACGGAGCATCCGATTTGAATGATCTAAAAAACATTCAATTTGTAATGATTGGGAGAAGAGATGATTAGTTTTTGGCAAAGGCAAGCCCAGCCATTTCGAAGATACAGAGCTAAATGTGCAAAAAATGGCAGCTTTTGAGAGAACCAAGCGTCCGATTTATATGATTCAAAAAACTTTCTGCTTGTTTAAACAAAATAATTGATTTTGGAAAAAAAAATTCTCAATTTTTTTTTCAATTTTTTTTTCAATTCTTTTTTTGTACTTATATCGAAAATAATTCAGATTTTAATTTTAATTCTGACTAAAGTTCTGATACACTTTAAACAAATAATTTCAATTTTGCAATTCAGTTTATATAATTCTTATAAATATTAGACAATGTTACAATATTTATTATATTATCCTCGAACATTTCGTTACGGTACGGGAAGTTCCAGCAATTTGCCTTAAGGTACGATGCCATACACCCCACTAGTTTTTTCTAGCAATGTTAATTTGTACATCATTATTGTATGTGCTTTCAAAATATTAACATTTTCTATCACAATCTATTATAAGACTTACTCTTGAGTGTTTGAAAAATATATTTGCTCGTTTTATAATTTGGCTTAAAGTATGTATTATATGTAAGTATTTCAAAGAGGACTCTTAAAACAAGTATGAATATGAACAGAGGTCACTTATTTTAATCAATTAATTTTTTAATTAGGTTAATTCATTAATGAAGTTCATTATTATATAATTATTACTTGTTTTATCGAAAATGTTTATCAAAAAATATTTCGAAATTATCTGGCCATGGAGGATTAGCATCTACAAGTTCCGTATTTAATATTTACCTTGGCCAACTTGATATCAAGCAGTAGGGATATCAAATTTACACTGAGGCTGCAATAGATTAGTTTACTATATCAATATTTTTATATGGTAGAATTGATAACAATTTCTTGAATATTTTTATTTACCAATTTTAAATCTAACTAGAATTTTACTTTTTCGTCACTTTCCAACATGAATTACAATTGAAATGAATTGAAATTACAATCATGTTACACAATATTCAAATTTCACTCGCACTCCCACAAATTAACAAATTTCACGCGTATTTCAATAAACTTCAATCTGATTTTCACCATCACGGAACGAAATTGGCAAATTATCATTTGATCACAAAACAAATAAATAGTAACAAATCGCTACCTCATTTTAGAACAAAGTATTTGGTATTTCACGTATATCAGGCGGATTCGTTTGTCGGAACATCCTTGTCGGGCGGTCCTGCCAAAAGACCTATCTTCTCAGGAGCCGCTGACAACCTTGTGACACGTGACATCTCGCGACACCAAGTGACGTGTGTCATGGTCGACGGCCGAATGTAGACTTCCCGTCTTTTGTAGGAACTCCGCATTTCACAAATAGGATTGGCAGATAAGAAAATGCGAACATACTTTGACGATGGCGACAGGTTATGGTTCTAGTTTGAAATCATAGGTGGGCAAAGTTATTTCTAGTTGGAAACTGGCTTTGAATTACAAAAGTTGAGAGAAAAATGGTGAATGAATGAGCGATTAAA
This sequence comes from Ctenocephalides felis, assembly GCF_003426905.1. Classification (NCBI taxonomy): domain Eukaryota; kingdom Metazoa; phylum Arthropoda; class Insecta; order Siphonaptera; family Pulicidae; genus Ctenocephalides; species Ctenocephalides felis. Next base: position 36,828,841 of record NW_020539725.1, on the reverse strand, counting down.
TGGTAAGTGAGAACAATCAAATGAATTTGAAGCACTAGAACAAACCTTTAATGAGTTTTTCAATTCAGAATAAATTAATTTATTTCATTCTTTTATTTCTTGTATTAGTCTGGTTGAATCCCGTTGAATTTCGTTGAATTTGTATTTTAAACTTCCCGTAGGGTAAGTTATTGTAATGGGCCGAAAATCGAAATTGAACATTTTTACATTTCTCGACGTTTTGAAGGTTTCTGAAAATTTTGGCATACCTCAGAAAAAATAGATGTGTGTGTGTGTATGTATGTATGGATAAAAATTTCCAGTCACGTTTTCGGGCGCACGGATAAACCGATTTGAATGGTTCAAAAAAATTCGATTCCTATTGATAGGGAGATGTGCTGATTAGTTTTGGCAAAGGCAGTCCAGCAGTGGCGGAGA
>NW_020539725.1:36712252-36827424 GCF_003426905.1 Ctenocephalides felis | reverse complement strand
GACCATGTTACAGACTTTTTATAAAAATAGAATGATAAAATGATAAGCTCGGAGTTTTACTGACGAGTTGTTTGTTTGATATGTGTTATTGTTATGATATAATTGGTTTTGTTTTCACAATATAATTGCTCAAAGTCATATTGGACCTTTGTGCCCCGCGCTATCTTATTCAATTTATAACATCTTTTTGAAAAACGCCTTCTTGAGTACTTTGTAGTATTTTTATACATCTTCTGCGATCTTACAAATTGTCAAAATTGCTCTACGTATTTCGTATAACTTCTTCTGATCTTGAAGACCATATATTCGGATCTTTAAAAGAATTAAAAAAACGTTTTAATTTTTCTCTAAATTATTCTAAATAAAAAATTTTGCTGAAAAACTATCATATTTTGAGCAGACGGTTAGACAGACGGACAACAAAAAATAAAAGTAAGAGTCCGTTTGGACCCACAGACCCCTTAAACTATATCTCTAAAAACTGCCCCAATCCGTCCTACCCTACCATAATCCGCCGAGCGTCCGCCGATCTTTTCACATGATAGATTTTATAGCAATTTTATCGACACACAAAATCTGCATATAGTTTATGATTGCTATTTTCACATTTGAGGTTTTCGCGTGATCTGTTTTTATGTCCGTTTAATAATAATCCGCAAATTTATGGCGATCTCGCGACCATTGCCACTTACATGCCCATAGATTAGATATGGAAACAGTCAATTATTTGCTATTTATGCATATTTTTAATCGGCAGGGTGCATTTTATTTTATGTGATTTTTTTTGAAAGCGTGAGATGATAATATTAACGATAAATTATTATTTCATACCTCTAGAAGAATTTAATAAATTTATTTTAATCTCTAATAATATCGAAGACTTTGTTTGTCTTATAAACATAGTTCTGGTTCTGGCTCTTTATGCTTGTTTTGTCACATTTAGTCATTTAAATTGTTTATATTATGTATTAGTAGTTTTTTTTATTATTTTTAACTAACAATCGGAACTAATTGTGAGAGTTCTATAAGTTTAAAATTTTTGGAAATCCATTTTTATTTATATTATATCATATTCAATATATGCCTTATATGATTAAGTAGTATATCCAAGTTATTAGATTATATACATGAAAAAGTACTTAATTAGCACTAAATAATGTAGAAGAGGTTACTAAGACCTATTTTTGTTTTCTGTTTAATTAACTCATCAAAAAAATTAAAGCAATTAATTATTATTGAGAGAGAATTATAATTGATATAAGAAGGAATAAAAAGTAAAATTTATGCATATATTATTATTTATGTTAAAATATTTATTGCTAAAATAAAAATGTTTACACTTAACTTTCATAATTTAGTATCTTTACAATTTTAAATTTACAGTGAAGTCAAGCATATTAGTTTTAACATTAGAACATTTTGAATACTCGTAAAATTTAAATGCATCTATAGTTTTTTGCGAAACTTATTTTTACCGAAATCTTTTTGTATATTTTGTTGTCGCTCTAATAAAATGTGGAAATGATCATATATAACCCAAGAAGGAAGTTTTTTTTTAAATATTATTTTATTGTAAATATTTATTATTTACCTTTTGTGAATGTAACCGACTCTAAAAATATTATTTCAGTGGTTAAATATTTATACCAAATACTTTGTTTATTTAGTCACCCTGCTAAATTTGTCAGAAATAATTATACGGACGCAGAAAGTGTAATAAGTAGAGCGAATTATCATTGAACTTAATCCGATACAATCTCATTTGTTCCCTCAAAATAAACTTGTAGCAATTTTTTACTTTTCCTACTAATACAATTGATAAATCGGATCAATTCGCATAACGGTTCCAGAGAAGTAGCATTTCACATGCAGGACTAATCAAGCGAAAATTTAGAAAAATCAAACTATGAGCAAATAAAAATATTCGAATTTTAGATATGTTTATTCGACGATAAATCTTTTCAAATATGTAATAATTGCTATATTTGGTTTATTTTTTTCATTATTGCTAATTGCTGAGAATCTCTGTAACCCGTCTGTAATTAATAATTATTTATTTAGGGATGTATATATATTTACATTTATACTAGTTTTATATACATTTAATAATATTTAGATTTTGATCCAAATTCAGATAATTCACCATTGAGTCGATATGTCATATATTTTGTAAAACTTTTTTCAGTTTTTGAATTTTTGACTAAATCTTATACTTCTTTAGAAGCAAATGATAGGAGTGTTCTGATTCAAATTCCCTTACTTCATAGAATTTCAGATAAGTCATTTTTCAACAACTGCGAGTGATAAATGATAGCAGATACGCGCATTACACCATCTTCAAACATGCTCTTACCTTTTTGGCAAAAAACACGAGATATATGCACCATCATTAATTATCTTACGGATCATGAGGGTCTGAGGTCGGAAAAAATTGCATAAAGTACACAGAAATCATATGTGTGATCGAATTTTTCTTGTGCAAATAAATAATTCCCTTTTCAAATTTTGGCGATACTTTTACGGCGTGAAATCCGAACAGCTGGTCAAATAAACAAAAACTAAAAATCCATACAGGACATACACACTCGACAAAGAATCATCTGTAGAACAACCTCACGCCCCAGTTCACTGTTAACGGACACTATTATTGACTACTTGTTATTCTTGCAAAAATCAAAATTGCCCTCGAGCGTCCACTAGATGTAGGTCACTGTTTGTGCAAAAATTATGCAACATGATGGATGAAAACCATTTTTCGCTGTGTTTTTATAGAGAAATCTGCAATGGAGCGAATGATTTCTGGTGTATCTTCGATATGTTTTTCGATCGCGGAAATCAGCTGCCGCATAATCATAATAATTATAATTTGGAAAGATTTTTGGAATGAATTCACCTACTCTAAGGGTATAATTTTGTAATAATACAAAAAACTTCAATAATATAAGACTGTGATAGAATCGATACTGAAATGTTAAAAGACTTGTTGACATATTGGTAAAGAATGTATTATGAATACAATTTTTGACTAAAGTGAATATTTATTTATCGCAACATTTATTTTAACAGCAATCACAACAAAAAATTATTAGTATTCAAAAAATGTGTTACTTTATTAAAAATATTTTTTAAATCAATCGATAAAGTTTTCAACTAGTGGTGTATGGCATCGTGCCTTAGGGCAAATTGCTGGAACTTCCTTTACCGTAATGAAATATTCGAGTAATATTAAATGTTTTCAAATAGAGTTTATTATAAATACAACTGAATCAATCAAATTTAAAATGTAGGACATTGTCTAATATTTATAAGAATTATATGAATTGAATAGCAAATTTAAAATTATGCTTTTGAAGTATATTAGTGAGCTTTAGAACTTTAGCAGAATTGAAATTAAAATCCGAATTATTTTCGATATTAAAACAAAAATTTGGAAATTAAAAAAAAAATGTTTAGGGCTTTTTGAATCATTCAAATTGGATGCTCCATTATCTCAAAAACTCGATTTCTATTTTCTGCACTCCATAACGGTTGGACCTGCTTTTGCAAAAAACTAATCAGCACATCTCCCTATCAATAGGAATCGAATGTTTTTTAAACTATTCAAATCAGTTGATCCCGAAACGTGGATCAAAAATTGTATCTATACATACATACATACACACATCCATTTTTTCTGAGGTATGCCAAAATGTTCAGAAACCTTCGAAACGTGAAGAAAAGTAAAAAATTTCAATTTTGATTTTTAGATGATTACAATAACTTACCCTATGAAAAGTTAATAAACAATAAATGGAAAAGAATTATTTATCATTTTTAGACTTTCTTATGCAAAGATCACCTTTCTTTGTAAAAAATAGTTGAAAGTTTAAAATTTTATTCACGATTTCTAAAATAATTCGAAAAGTAAAATTTGCGTATTAAACTGTTTGATTCGGTGCTTCTAAAAACTATTTTTAAAATATATTATTTAAATGTGGATTGACCAATAAGATGTGATGTGTGGATTTGTAACTTTTTAATTTAAGTAGTTTAGAACAAATTTAAATTAATTTATATGAGCTTGAATTTTCAATGGTGTTTGCATTTTGCACAGAGTCGAATCTACAACGTACACCTAGTTATTGATTGAATTTCCGTTTTAATTTATATTCAGTTCAGATGGAAATCACCAGAATAAATCAATACATTTTGTAGAAGCGTGAATAATTTCTTTGGCATTTTCAGAAGAGAGATATATTATCCTAACGATTAAAATTACTCAACGCTTTGCAAAATTGTAATGTCCAAGTAGCGTGATATTGGGGTCAGATTTGGAACCCTGGGTGTGCTGCTTTTACTAACAAAATCGTAAAAGATTCTTTCCAATTAGTCGCGGTCTAATGGAAGAATTGCGAAGAATCGACGGGTATCAATGGGTCAGCTGTGCAATAAACCAACAGTCTTCCCAGATATATATTTTTTCTTTTTAAAACTACACATATATATTACTAACGTATTCTGTTGATTCATGAAACTCACAGTTAGATTTATTTTAAAAACAATTTGTGCATATATACTTAATCATTATTGGCCATATTACGAATTTCAAATTGATCATTGTATAGGTAATACTAATATAAATAATAATTAATCTGTTCAAAAACAGCACATATAGGAGAATTGTGAGTTAAACTCCAACTCAAATCAAATAAGTTTAGTGTAAAAGAGTTTCCATCAGCATTTCCGAGCATAATGACCGGAGGGGTAATTCCACTTTTTAATAATTTTTTAAAATTATAGAAATCTTCACCAGATGATAATATCTAGTATTTAATGCGAGTTCGAACCGATTATCTAGTCACGACAAATGTATGGCAAAGATCCCACGTCTTCTTATCAACAGCAATCGAATGTTTTTTGAATAATTGAAATCGGTTGAACCGTGTTCCCGAAATCTTCGACGAAAATTTGTATCCCTACACACACACACATTCATCCGTTTTTTCTAAGGTATGCCAAAATGTTCAGAAGATGTTGAAACGTAAATATATATAAAAATTTTCATTTTCGATTTTTTTGCGATTACTATAACTTACCCTACGGGAAGTTAAAAATGAATATCGAAAGTAATACTCTTCGTTACATTATACAAGTAATATTACTGTTATATAAGGCTAAAATTTATTAGACATTTATTTTAACGAATTTTATACTAAAATGGTGAGTTTTGAGAATAGTAGTTTATACCCGCATTATATTAAGTATTTTATTACGTATTATACGTATATACGTATTATAAGTATTATATTAAGTATTATATTAAGTACATGTCCCATTTCTAGAAATGAAAGAGGAATCATTTGCTAATTTTGTTTTCGATTAAATTTTATTTTTTTTATTTTCATTAGGTTAAAATAAAATAGTACCTATGCTCTCACAAAATATTTAAATTGTAGTATGATTCATTATTATTTTTTCCATGATCATTTCATTTTTTTTTTATTTTTTAGTTATTCACGTGTACAAAGTTGTACGTGTTATCTAGTCATAAGACGCAATCTCGATCGCAAAAAATAATTTTCAGATCCTTAAAAATCATCAATCAAACAAAATTATCATAATTACATTCAAGTACATACAGATAAATCATTCATATTTACTGACAAGAGCCGTAAAGTCACATTTTTAACCTGTTTTGTTTGCTTAATATTCATAAGAGAATTTTCTATTCATTTTAATAATACAACTGACAAAAGAAAAAAATCAACTTTCTTTTTAAATTGTTCAATTTCAAGGTGGGTAGTCACCGGGTAACGCCCAGTTTTGAAGCTTCGGGTCCGATCACCCTTTCACTTTCAAATTTTTTTAAAGAGAATCTTTTTACCGTCCTGATTTTTTTACTAGTGGTTCTCAGGGCAGAGACCGTCAGCTGCAAAAACAACAAAAAATGGAAATAAAAAAATAGCTCGGTGTATACATATATCGTAAACAAACGATTGAAGTAACGATGATTAAAACTGAGTTACCTATTTTAAAAATTCAATTCCCTAAAGGTAATTTTGTTAAATACGTTAAATTATACATAATTATATTAAATTTTAAGGACAAGAGGCTGATTTACATTTGAATCAAGTTTGTTATTTTTATTTAAAGTGGTTCTTATTTGGCAGATTTTTTTTTTATTAACTCTTTTATTTACAACTGTCCAGTAAAGGACATTTAGTAAATTTAATGAATTTACAATAGTCCGCCGAGAAGGGACATTGTATACTACATTGTCATGTTGGAAAAAACAACTCAGTAGTTGGCAGAAAATAATAAAAATTTTATTTTACATCGTTATTAGAAATGAAAATTGAAAGTAACTAAATTAAATGTAATAGCTAACATAATTTAAATTTATTATATAACCAAAGTATAATAAAAATAATGATTAAAAATTTAGTTTTAAAATAGATTTTTTTTTACTTTAGCAAATAATTATCTATTATTATTCTATTATGTATTATTCATATAATAATTTATTACTGTGAAATTAATTTTAAATTATAGTAAAACACGTATTATTATAATATTGTTTAAAATATAGTTTAACATTTTGTATTAATAATGAAAATATATACTCAGAATTGATTAAATTTTAATAATAAAAAATTACAATATATGTAAGAGAATCATTGGGTTGCTTTCTCAAAGGCGTGAAGAAAAAGTTAAGTGCAAAAGCTCATGAAGCTCTTAAGTTCTGATTGCGCTTCAAAAAGTGAGAATGGAAAATGCTTGATATGTGGTTCAATTTTTGCTATGAATGTTTAAAAACTATAAAGTTAGAAATACAACTAAATAAAATAAAAAAAAAAAATATTAGTAAGAGTAGGAACGTTAGTTTGGAAAACATTCAGCTGGAAATCTGTTTAAGTCTGTATATGTGCGATACAATAGTCATCTACTAGTATTTATTATCTTTTACTTTGTGTATTTATAACAATTAGGAAAAAAGAAATCAAAAAGACTTTTGAGCGTTATTTGAACCATAAATCATAACTGTCAAAAATCTAGATCAATATTTCTTGTAACATAATACACCACTCAATAACGCCATTATACTACAAGTACATTTCTCCAGACATTACTCAGCATTATCTATTCATATTTCTTTTATATCATAGTATCAAATATCTGTCATTTTTTCGTAAAAGAAAGAATATTTGTAAAATTCATTCTGACAGCTGTTTTTTCGCCAACTCGGGCAGATTCACTTCGTTTTTTCATGCATTGTCCCTTTTTGCACTGCCAAGACAATAAATAAAATTCGGCGATGACAGATCTCCGTTGGGAATAGGTAATATATAGACATTGGCTTGTCTGATGTCTACCTATTTTTAGTTTACAATATGAGACGAGAAATTATTGGTCCCAGATGTATATAGTTGATAACTGATGGTGTTTGATGCACATTTATGTCATTGCAAAGATTTCAAGATTAAGTCATGATATAGGTGTATCCTCTGCAAAGATTTTATTCTGTATCTTTGAGATAAAATGTAGGTAATTGGTTTATTAGTGTCATCGATTTTGGAATGGTTTCATACTTCAAAATATAACGATATATATATATATATATATATATATATATATATATATACTGATTGTTTTTTCGATAAATCGAGGATGGATTGGTATATGTCATCATTTAATATATAATATATTCTTAATCAACACAGAAAAAACCAAAACACTGAAATATAAAATATTTTTTATATAAACCAGTATTTTTTTATTTAATTAAACTGAATGTGCGGAACTTTATAACTTTAATTTTAAGACAAATTTTATATGCCTTTCTATTCGTCTCTCAACTATAGGTTTATTTAATACATACTGAAGGTACATTATTAATAATTTAATAGAAGATATAAAGATTGAGTAAAATTATGTTTTTAAGAACAATATAATGTAGATTAAATTAAAAATCTTAATCATATCCTCCTCCAGCTTCGTGATCACTATTTTTTTCTAATAAGTTATTATAATATAAATTACTTGCTTTAATATATATATTTCAATTTCAGCAATTAGCTGATTTATTAATCAATATTTGAAATAGTAAGTGAAGTAATGTAAATTCTACTAGATTTAATAATTTAAGATTTTACAATAAAATTTATTAATATTAAAATCTAACATTACGCGTTATATTATATATGTCCATTTGAATATTAGTAAATAGATAATAGTTATTTAATTAAACTAGTTGGTATTAGTATTTTGACCTGTGGCAAGTTACATGAAGTTCCCGATATGTGTAAATAATCGGCTTAATCAATAAAATATAAATTAATTTATGAGTTATTAAAAGTATTTCGAGTGGATTTATCACACATCATTGAAAGAACGATCACTCTCTCGTTATACCAAGTAAATCGTCTTATTTTAATTTTAACAAACGTCAGAAAAACTACTCATTTTCTCAAACTTTGATGCATTTTTAAAATTAAACTACTTGTCCTAAGGGCGTAATATTTCAGTAAGTTCTATAAGACCATGATATATTCGCCAAAAAAAAGTTCCATAAAAATCGTCTTAATTTTTTTTTGTCAACAGTTAATTACAAGTAAACGGCTCGATAGATTTTCACGTAAAACTAATCAGTATCATTCCCAACTAATATCTTTCGAACAGTTTTTGATCTTTTAAAATTGATTCGTTAGTTTGAGCTTAAACGTGGACGAAGAGTTTAACACTTTTTTCTAAATTACAAAGAAACGGCTTGGCAGATCGTCGCACAAAATTGACAAACAATATTCTTCATTGAGATACATCAAATGGCTTTTAAATTTCAAAAATCGGTTTAGGCGTTTTGAGCAAACGTCGATTAAAGGTCTAATTTTGACAAATGCCAAAAAACCAATAATAATTTTTGCAAACTTTGAAGAATTTTTAAAATTAATCGACTTGTCGTACGGCCGTAATATTTTAGTATGATCTATAAGACACACACACACATATACATTTTTCCAATTTTGGTCTCACTCGATTCAGAATGGCTTGAAACGTCGAGAAAACATAAAATTAGTGAATCGGATTTTTTTATGAAAACATAAACTTCTCCTTCGGGAAGTTAATAACAATTAGTAAATCTTTAATAATACTAGGTGTCAACGCAAATTTTAAGAATTTTTAATGAAATTTATATAAGTTTAAATATATCATGGAGGGCAAAATAAATGCTAATTATATGATAAAGTATTAATTTTGGTAGTAAAAATTTGATGGTTTAATCTATTTCACTACATCGATTCTTCAACTATCAGCAACAGTCATAAAATCTAAAATATAACATTTTATATGTGCTCCAAATATCAATCACTCCTTTTCATCCAGAAATGTTCATACATTTCAAAGAAAGAATCCGAGCTACTTTCGCCCTATTGATTCTTAAGATGATTGATCTATATATTTCTTGTTCGAAGCAACGATCATCTGATCTATATAGAAAATTGAGGCAGTGGTCCTAGGCATAATAAGAAGTCTTTGCTTTTTTGGCACGAGCGGAACACCTTTCGCATTAGGCTTGGTCTGTCTTCTTCGTCTTATTTGACGGAGTTAGTTATTGCCGCATCAACCCTCTGATTCTTAACTTGCGGTAACGTATTCTTGGGACCATTTCACACTATCATGTAATGAATTAATAATTCTTATTGTTAGTGTAAGTTATTTTATATTTTCTATATTATTTCTATTGAATTTTTGGTAACGATTTAACGATCTTATTTATTTATTAACTTTTATTATTTGATAACATACATTGAGTAATGTATGCCTATTGCCTTTCACAGGCATAACTTCATATGAAATCATAAATAGGTAAAAAATACTATAAAGTATATCATTGCAACTACAGGGCTGCCTAGTAAAAGCAAGTCGTATACCACACGTCTACAAATATTACTGAATGTCTTCAAAATAAGACAAATTGAAATTTGTCCACATGCTGTTCTTGAGAAGTAATTTTCCTAAAGTTTTACCCGTTTTTAATTACCTTACACAGGATGTGTAAACTAATATCTTCGGAATTCATTAATTTTCAATTCATTTACAGAGCTTAAAAAGAGTTGTGTAAAAGTCCAATATTATTAAAATTCGCAATACAATTAAATATTAATTTTAGTAGATTTTTAACCAGTAGGATAAGTTATTGTAATCGTCCAAAAATCGAAATGGAAAATTTTTGCATTTCTCGACGTTTGGAAGGTTTCTGAACATTTTGGCATACCTCAGAAAAAATGGATGTGTGTGTGCGTGTGTGTATGTATGTATGGATACAATTTTTCGTCCACGTTTTCGGGCGCACGGATCAACAGATTTGAATGATTCAAAAAACATTCGATTCCTATTGATAGGGAGATATGCTCATTAGTTTTTGGAAAAGGCAAGTTCAGCCGTTTCGGAGATACGGAGCAAAGAATGCAGAAAATAGAAATCGAGTTTTTGAGAGATCGGAACATCAGATTTGAATGATCCAAAAAATATTCAATTCGTAATGACGCGGAGAAGTGGTGATTTATTATGGGCAAGAAGTTTTAAAGATACAGAGTTAAATGTGCTAAAAATGGCAGTTTTTGAAAGAACTAAGCGTCCGATTTGAATGATTCAAAAAACTTTCTGCTTGTTTTAACAAAATAATTGCAATTTAACAAATTTTTTTTTGTATATCGAAAATAATTCAGATTTTAATTGTAATTCTGACTTAAGTTCTAATATACTTTAAACAAATATTTTCAACTTTGAAATTCAGTTTATATAATTCTTATAAATATTAGACATTATTAAGATATTTATAATATTGTATTTAAAAATATTTAATATTCCTCGAACATTTCGTTACGGTGCGGGAAGTTCCAGCAATTTGCCTTAAGGCACGATGCCATACACACCACTAGTTTAATACGTGATTTTACTTGTTATTTAAATATAGTACAACAAACTAATGTAATTCTAGTCGTTTTTCTCTTCAATATTGGTTGAAGTATGAATTAAGTGTTACTTCTGTTCGAGTAAATAACAAATTATATTGAAAACAAGCATTCATTTTTAATCACGTATTTTATTATTATTTAATTGCAAAGTGCAAACGAAAAGAAGCTCTGCTCCCTGTGTAGTGTGAAATGCTCCTTCGGAGACGCGCGCCGTCTTGCATCCGACAGCACACCTGGGATCTCATTCTTTTGAAGACGATCACACAATAGGAGATTTCACGTAAGAATAAAAAAAATCAAAGCCAAGAAAAAATCATAATGTAATAACGCCATAGGCCCTTGCGCAACTTTGCGCGCGTTGCAAACACATGTTAGATAAATCAGTGACTCCCAATATTTGGCCTTCGAATTATTGACATATGTATATCAATTACCTATCATCAATTCTATTACTATTGTGTGGTTTAAATTCATCTTCAAAAATTACCGAATATTTCAATTGAAAAAATTTAAATTATTATAGATTTTTTAGACATAAGGGTTGATAGCTGTTAATAAATTTGATATATTGATGAGTTTTCATTTACGACCCAGAATTCAATATCTATGTACAGTATTATATATAGGCCATATTTTTGCTTTCTATATAAATTACAAGCTGTCATTAGAAAGACATTGAGTAATTATTTTGTTAATTTTATAATGGCTTTTAATAAGGAGCGTAATGGTTTGCCTTTTAGTTATGTTGCCAAATGTAGCTACTGTTTCAGTATAACATTTTTGTAATTCGGTTATACGAGTACCAGTTTCAATAATTTATAAAAACGTATTTTTATTATATCAATTTTATTCATATATTTGATAGAAATTAGAATTTTTACTATTTGCCTATAAGTTAGGTTGTAATTGAATATAATTGTGAAAGTTTCAATAAAAGCTTGCTTCAGTAACATTTATAAACTTTTATAAAAAACTGACTTTAAACTAATATGCATGAATTCTATTTTTATCTTGTACGAAGTTTATATTTACACATTTAAAAACGTTTAATATTAATACAGTATTCACATTTATATTTAAAGAGATTTTGTGTGATTAAAAAAAGTGAAGAAAATGATAATATTAAGATATCACATTGGGGAAAAACAAGATACTTATAAACGTGCTTAAACATAAACTATTATTATAAAATAATAAAAAAGGAGCCAATTTTCCGATAAAATAAATGCTATAATTTTTTTTTTTTTTTTGTTACAATTTATTTTTGTTAATCAAGACTTTAATGTCTTAAAATGCTATAAATAAGAACGTTGTGTTACGATACTTTTTTCATATAAATTTGTAGCATAGACTTCATATAACACTAAGATCTATGATTGTTAGTCCAAAGTGATAAAATATATTCTGTTTTCAATTTATGTATGTGTTATCAGTGCACATGAGGAAGATGCACTTATGATAACAATTTTCTCGTAAAGTTTGTGCGCTTTCTAGGTTAGGTTTTATATCTAAACCGGTCAATTTTATTGGAGAATTGGCATCATAATCTGTAACATTGTAGGTTACTATAAGGATAACTATAACTATGGCATAGAAAGTATCTAAAATAACACTAATAGCTGTATATTTAATTATTATTCATAAAAATTCAAATAATTCGATATCTTACTTTTATCCAAAAATAATTTTATCAGTTAATAGTTTTTTAAAAGTTGCAAAACCATTGTCCCTTGTCTGTCATATGCATATGCATGAAATATTACATATATATTTCCAATTTATGTGTGTGTGTCCTTTGGTAAAAGCACACCCGTTGCGTCTTCAGCCATTCAGTAGCGCGTGCCCTAGGAGCGAAGAAAGACTGAAAAGTTTTAACAAAAAAAATAATAACACGAAAAATATTTAGAGGGAGAATGACATATGAAGAAATAAGTTATTGGACATGCAGTTTCTTGAACTTTGATTTTAAAAGGAACTTGCTAAATAAAAAGGTGCACTTTACGGTATTTGAGAGCCACTAAAAAGTAGAAAATGCTTTCTTTCTAGTCTTATTTTGAATTAATTCAAATTCATTTAATTGTATTAATAATCTATGTTGAATTATATTTTTGTGACTCGGAGTACTTCTTATGTAACTAAATACCTTAAATTGTACAAATTTTTTGTGTTCTTAATTTTAATAATATAACATATAGAGTATGGCGGGACACAAAGGTCCAATTTGAATTTAACCAATTATGTTGTGAAAACCAAACCAATCATATCACAACAAATAACACATATCAAACAAACAACTATCTACTATGTTCAGTAAATCTCCCATCAAAGATAACACTGTATATAACCTTGATCTGGTATATCGTCAGAAATATTTATCAGCAGCGTTGGGATAACTATTTATTTAATATATCTCTTATTAAATTGCATTTTAACGGAATTCACTTTAAAATTTACTACTTTGTCGAACAACCCAGAAATATCTTTAGAATCTTTCAAATTATATAAGATATGTGCTTGTGTATCAATTGAATTTACTATGTATTATTCAATATTTTACTTCTATTGTATTTTTTCGGCGCAGTTCTTTGCTTGTAGACAAATCTAAATCAAGTTACCGTTTTCAATTTGTAAGAACGTTCCCTGAGCGATTTGCATATAAATGTCGGAAAATGTACAATATAATAATTCTCAAAGCATTTTCATTCAAGTACCTTTTCGATTATTGTATTGCAATAAAATATTTGACATGGATTTGAATTTGTTATTGCTTCAAGATTATCGGTGATTACAAAATCAATAGTAAAAATGAATAGTAATCGTGATAAGTGGATAATAAATCTGTAATTGTAAGTATGAGTTATATTACTATTGTCATCATGGATTTGTGTCAGTTAAATATTTAATCTATTTTATTCTTAGTGCATTGATGAATAAGTTATTTAGTGGTGAGTGGCATTCTTTGCATACATAGTTTTTTACTCTACACCTTTGTTCATTATTATTTGCATTTTTTGAAAAACACTTTGTTTGTGGTGAAAAATAATCAATTTATAAAATACTTAACTCCTTACACCGTTAATTTAAAATGTACTTTATTTGAGTTGAATTGTGTGTCGTACCTTAAGATTTGATGTGGGGTACCTCAAAGTTTGCAAACTTGTTTTATAATTTATAATTACCAAAAAAAAACAAATTAAGCCGTACATAATACAGTTTATTGTTCGCATATTTATTATATATTTTTATTTTTAAACAGCCAATTATAGTAAAACTACAATGAAATTGAATTCCACAAAAAGAATTGCTATAAATAAATTCGAACAAAGTACAAAAATCTAGACTTCGTTTTTCTTCCAGCATTATTTTATTGTTCTTCGAGATTCTATTATTTACTCCTATTGTGTTTCAGTTATTGTGCTTACTGTTTGTCGCGTGCTCTGAGCAAAATACTTAAATATAATGAACTATTTTTTTATTGCAATCAGAAGAAAAGGACCCATGAATTAGTACATCCTTGAAAAAATATACAACACACTCACAATGATTGGAAATGAATTCGAAGACTGTATTTTAAGAACACAATTTTTTTATTCAGAAGTTGAAGTCACTTTCAATTCATAACTCTTTTCTTAAGTCATAATAATTCAAATATACAGTATATTTGAAATGTTCTTCACAAAATCAGTTTAATTACTAATTTTTTGCTAATGTTTTTGCCAGAACATCCGAAATTATGTTTTCTCGGCGTTTTAAGCCATTCTTAATCATTGGAGACACAAAATAGGAAATGTATGTATGTGTGTATTTTTTGGGAAGGGCGGGGCACAAAGGTACAATTTGAATTTGGCAATTATATCGTGAAAACCAAACCAACTACATCACAACAAATAACACATATCAAAGAAACAACTATCGAACTATGTTCAATAAAATTTCCAGCTAATTCGTCATTGTAAAAATAAGTTTTTTCTTGCTACTTTTCTAAAATTTATCATCTGGTTTTTCTAACGTCATGGGCGCAATAAAAGGGGACAGCCAGGGGGCATAAAGATTCAATAATTATTCTTCATTCTAATGAGATTTTACGGAATAATAGTCATTATTTAGTCAATGCGGTTCAATTTAGTTATTAGATTACAAACAAATGAAATTTAAATTTAAACTACTTGAATTTTGCCATATTCAATTGAAATAGTATTGAATTTCTTCAAGTATGGCAAGAATGTATGAAAATCACATGATCAAATATAGCATGAAGTTTGTTATAATATGAACTAAAAGTTACATTACATTACTCAAGTACATTTTTATATAATATAATCGTGATTTGGTATTTTATCAGAAATATTCATGAACAGTGTTAGAATTTTAAAATAGCTGGAGCAAATTTGCTCCAAGTTAGATTTAGTGTGCCATGATATTTCCATATAGAAAAAAATAATGTATAGAAAATATCTCATATAATCGATTCTAATAAAATCATCGTAGAATAGTAAAGTATTGAGTTTTAATTAAATGTAACTAGTTATATATGGAATGCGCTTCAATAGCCTTTTTAAAGTTAATTTACTTTTTTTATATACTTTTATATTTCAATTGTTTACAGGTTTACTCTTTTGCCAGGGTAAAGTTTCAGTTGGTTCTTCTTACTCCACCCATATGAAAACTTCTATCGATGTTATATAGAAAAATCTGTTGAATCTAATTTAAAATTAGATATTAAGGTTTTGCAAACTAAACAACATTGCTCACAAACTTACGAAGAAAGAATATACTTTTGTTATAGATTTTCAAACATGAGCGATAATCTTCTGATAACGACATTTATGATTAGAGGCAATGGCATCTTTTGCCCTCTACTTTCAAATATTGTTGGTAGTAAATTTTTTACTTCACTCGTTTTTGGAATATTGGTGATGGTGGATCAATTTACACGCGGACCTTTAAGCCCCGCTCTACCCTAGATTTATCTTACTCTGAAATAATTTTTCTATAAATCCATTTCTACTGTTACAAAGGGATTTCGGCTCATTTAATACAGATCGGGAAACTCGTCACGTAATCCATTCGTCGTTTTTATTTTGACGTATCATTTCAAGAATTAGGCAAGCATCTGCCCCTTAGTCAATAAAAAATAGTTCCTTTTCACTCTCACTCACAATAATCGTGCTAAATCTGTCTCGTTCTCAATTGTTTCATTTTGTTTATCTCACGACTTCATAAATATTTATAAACAGCGGAGACATGTCATACCACCCTTGCCCGGAGAAGTAAAAGTATTGTTTAAACAGATGTAGGAAACATTTTTTTAGATGGGTTTTTTTGTTAGTTTGGTAAAAGTTATTTTTAATTAGTATTATATTGGGTAAATTTTAATTTTGAATATTTTTTTTAGTTTTATTATCTGCCTTGTAAAGCGGATAACCGTAAAAATACATTTACACAATTTTTTGATATAGGGATGAACAGTATGTGTTTTCATTACTTTTAATTTGGGGACACACCAATCGAGAAATAGATTATTAAATTGTTTTTGTATGCATATTCAGATTTAATTAAATAAACATTTGATGAATAAGAAAAAATATTCGAAAGATAACGGAAATTTGTTGAAATTTATAACCAAATCGTATACATATCAGAAAGTATTTATAAAAAAAATTGGATATTGTAAAAATATCCATTTGCTACTTTAAGCTGTTAATAATGTAGATTTTTATAATTTTCAACATAATTTTAAAGGATATAGATTGAAATATGTATTTTTTTATTATTTTCATTCTGCAATCTATAAAAATAATTACATTTAGCAGAGAATGCTGACAAGTTGTATACAATTGATTGCAATATAAATTGAATTATGTTAACAACTGAAAATAGACTTTTCTTCATAATTCTGTATGAAATTAAAAGTTATCAATATTAGAGAAATTATGATAATAAAGTTTATATGCCAAACGTTGAGTTGCCTTCTAAAAAGTCACGTTGGCCAGAAAAATTATCACGACTTCATAAAGGACCCTAAGGTTCTGATCGCTGTTCAAATAAATAAATAAAAATATTTTTGACTGAATCTAATTGAACTTGGAAAATTTTGATAAATTTATATTTTATCAACACTATCATATCTGTAACTCCAACTGAAACAGGAAAAGCCTGTGAGTGATCTTTTCGGGATTTTTACTAATGTGAAGATATATATTCATCATTTACCTCAATTTTTTTAATTCAGCTGGCTATATAAGTTTTATACTATAAGGTTGTACATGTATATGTAACCATCTCTATAACATGTAGCACACTCAGTCATAAATTCCAATTAAATAAATCACAATCAAACAAATAAATCACAATTCATAACTCTTAATTATCTTGATTAATTATCATCACAATTAAATAAATATCAATTGATTATCTAATTATATAAATATATTTCTATATTTGAAGTACATATATTAAGTATCATTTGTACATATGTAAAGTGTTTTAGATTGTTTTTTTTTTTTGCTTTTCTAAAAGAGCAGGGTTTCTCACATCTGACTAAGTACTCTGTAAATCAAGGGTGTTTGTTTTCGGCATTTCTTCCGTTTATTTAAATTAGGCAATACGAATCACATCAATTCTCCGCTTACCTGCTCACGACGACAACTTAAACTAGCTTGCGACTAGTTCCGCATCAGAACAGAATATGCAATTGCTGCTACATACAAAATGTAGGACCAATGTAAATTTTATGGAATTGTTTTAGAAAGATTTCAAATGCTCGATTTTTTATCCTAGTATCAAGTAATCATTTCAAATTCGAGATAATGCATTGATTAAACTGCGTCTTTGCACCAGGGATTCGCGAGTAAAAAGGTCCGCCATCGATATTTCAAAAATCAGTAAAGTTAAGAATTTTTTTTACAATATATGAATGTAGAAGAAAAAATATGTATAATAATTAAAATTAATAGTTATATGCAATAATTGAATTACTAAAAATAATAGGGTAGAGAGAGGCTTTACACTATATGAAAAAAATATATTAAATTAGAGGAAAAATATGTATAATAATTGAAATTAATAGTTATATGAATGCAATAAATAAATTATAAAAAATAATGGGCGGAAATTAAAGGGTAGGGCGGAAATTACAAGTCCGCGATTAAAGAGGTCTAGCACCAAAATCTCAAACAATATTTAAAAGTTGAGGGAAAAAGATGTATAACCAATCATCACCTTGATTCCTACGACGTTGCTATCGGGAGATAAGCGACAATGCTTGAAAATCCATCATAAAAGTATTTTCTTTTTTCGTTAGTTTTTTTGGTTGCGAGCACTATTGTTTAGTTTGCAAGACCTTGATATATTTTTTCAAGTACACGTTAATTAATTATTTTATAAGAGATATTGTTAATTTTTAGTTACATTCAACAGTTTTTTTTTAAATAGCCTCTGTAAAAGCTTATAAGTGGTGGGGTAATAATGACCAAATAAACCTTTTACTCTATAAATAAAAAATATTTTCTAATTTTTTTTGATTCAAATTTTCTCAATAGGATTTTACTGTATTTGATTGAAGTAATAATAAAAATTATAAATCAATGGAATTCAACGTAAGATATCGATTATCGTATCTAATTTTAATACTCTATAGAAATGGTAAGTAAGATATTTTTGATACTGAAGTACATCTACTTTTTCAATGGAGTAATCTATAATTTGTGCTTCATTTAATTTATATGTCAAACCATTTTTACAGTTGTCTAATTCTGAATGTGGCATAAAATCTTTTCACAGCCTCTGAGTATTTCATTTTATATTCTAATTCAGTGGTCGGGAAACGGAGTAAATTACCTTAAATGAGGTAAAAAAGAATATTTGGGAGTAAAAAGTATGAATTGAATGATATTTACTACTTTCCTTAGTAATAAAGTATCCTTTCCGTTTACTGTATTTCCTACGTAGTTGTGTGTATGGGTAATCACTCTTGGCCTGGAGGTAATATCAACTTAACTTACGACAAAAATATTATGGTGTATTGATTAAAAAAGTTTCCCAACCGCATGTCTTCTTCGTCTAAAACAAATTGATATAATCAAATTGAATATCGATAAAACAGTAGAAGCATTGCCATTATTCATATAATTTAACCAGATTTTTTGATTAACATATGTGCTTACCTTTCATTTTCTCGAATCAAGTAAAAAAACTTATACCTTATTCAAAATAAACGGTTCAATATTTTTTTAAAAAATATATTCTATCACCCACCAGCTTTCTTTCTATTACAACTCACATAGTATATTTTTCTCCCGGAGGTCCCACAGAAGCGCGCATCCCGGTTGACGTTTGATCTGCATGTCAAGAAATGACACGACTCGACGTGCACTTCGTCACGCTTCAGATAACGAAGAAATTAAATTCAGAAATTCGTACCCTGACAAAATCATTTCGGATTTTTATGAATCCTTATGCAAAACCGTTTTTACCGACATATGTCCTAAATAAAAAATCGATCTGATTTCAATCAATTATGGAATAGCAAATATAAAAATTATATGCGTTGCGAATCGATTAAAATTTGCTATGATGAATATGTAATGCGGAAATTACATTATTATTTGGGTGTGTCACTCTGAGAGTTTTTTATTTGATTAGTTTTTAATGTAAATCTTGGAGATTTGGTTTTGCGTATGTGAATTGATTGGAATTTTTAAATTTACATATATAAATACTTTTAAACACATTCAAAGTACTTACATTTGGGAAAAATAGATTTAAGAATAACAAGGACAATTTATTCTGCACATTGAAACCAACTCTCTCAAACCTTGCTTTTTATATAAAAGTAGTTCGCATAATGCAATTTTCAAACTGCATTGCAATATTTGTTGAATAGTTATTGAACTTTAATAAAAATTCAAAAATTATTATAATTTGTGTGAAATAGTAGATAAAACATATGTCCTCTAACTTTAACTTAATTAATAATGAAATAGATATTCACAACACTTCACCTAATCAAATAATCTCCATCTGCACAAGTTAACCTTTTTATTTTCTTTTCAAATATCTCATTATTTTATCTTATTCTGTTTATAAATAATATTGTTACATTCTGCATTACATGTAATTTTATGTTAAGCATTTTATGTTAATAACTATATATTGTAATTTTGTATATATTTTAATTGTTATTCATTGTGTAAAATAATTGTATTTTTGAGTCCTCTTGGAAGAAATCTGTGAGATTTATAATTAAATAAATAAATAAATAGAACATAAAATCTTAATAAATAAATTCAGTAAAATAATTGATTCTTCACTTTATTTTATTATCATTATATCAGGAACCAAATATTTTTTTTTTTTTTTTTTTTTGTTTATTTATCATAGCAATCTATACAATGTACATTAGGCTAAAATTTTTGACAATTATGGAAAATGGCGTGAGAAGGATAACTACCCACTGATAGCTCCTTCTAATTACAATGTCTTAATTAATAATTATAAAATATTCTTTTAATACACTTATTTATATATATTTATATATTCAATTAATATTATGTAGTATTTCATTGCAAGTTTGTTTCTTAAGTCGCTTAGGTGGAACTGGTCTGAGCAGGTCATTCGCCAATTGGTTGGGATGATGTGTTAGTCGGTTCTTGTATTTGGTGCAATACTGGAAAATCTCTTCCTCAATGGTTCGTATGCGCAGATCTCGATGTAACAGCCAGGTAGGAACATAATTTGGGGCGTTTGCAATCTGTTTTAAAATTTTATTCTGGAATCTCTGCAAAATTGTAATATTTGACTTGCTGGCCGCTCCCCAGAGTTGCAAGCCGTAAGTCCAAATTGGTTTGATAATAGTTTTGTAAATTAGTATTTTGTTTTCAATGGAAACTTTCGATCTCCAGCCAATTAGCCAGTATAGTTGCCTGCGCGTAAGTTCAAGCTGCTGGCGTTTCTTGATTATGTGTTCTCGCCAGGTGAGTCTCCGATCCAAGTGGATCCCCAGATACTTAACTGCATTTGTTTGAGGTACCGGCACATTATTAAATGTGACTGTGGGACACGAATTATGGCGGAGGGTGAAAGTAATGTGCGCTGATTTAGTGGTGTTAACTTTTATTCTCCAGGTATTTAGCCAATTTTCTAGCTGGTTGATATGCTGCTGTAAAACTGTGGATGCGAGTATATGGTCATCGTGTTGGGCTAAAATACCCGTATCATCGGCAAAGGTGGCAATCATTGTATTTGGATTTACTGGTATATCTGCGGTAAAAATGATGTACAGCAGTGGTCCCAAGACGCTACCCTGTGGTACTCCAGAGGAAATATTTCTGATGCTGGAAGTCTCGTCTTTATAGCTGACAATAAACTTTCTTTCAGTCAAGTATTCTTTTATCAGGAGGTAGTAATTATATGGCAATATCTTTTTCAGTTTGTAAAATAGGCCTTGGTGCCAGACTTTGTCAAATGCTTGACTAATATCCAAAAAGACTGCTGAACAATATTTTTTGTGGTGGAAGGCATTATATATGAAATCAGCGACTCTGTGTACTTGTTCGATGGTAGAGTGTTTTCTCTGGAAACCAAATTGATGTTTCGGCAGAAAATTTATCTCCTCCAGTATATGGCTAATTCTTTTATGAATGATCTTTTCAAAGACTTTTGAGAGGCATGATAAAAGGCTAATTGGTCTGTAGGAAGCTGCGTCAATAGGATTTTTACCTGGCTTTAGGATTAAGATTATTTTAGCCAGTTTCCATTGGGATGGATAATAGTTTAGACGGATTATACTATTGAACAAAATTGTTATATACCTCAATCCTTTATTAGGTAGGTGTTTCAATAATATGGAAGTGATACAATCGTGGCCTGGGGATTTTCCAGACTTAGTGTTTTTTATTTCTTCACATACTTCGCTAGGTTTGATTTTTGGTATCGGTTTGTCTGTACTGTTGCCGTCGTTCAAGTAGTCAAGAATAAATTGGTCATTTGAAACGTTGCAAGGAAAAGGCGTAAAAATTTGTTCTAAGTGATTGGCAAAAGTGACCACTTTTTCTTCCGCAGATCTAGCCCACGAACCATCGTCCTTTTTGATAGGTGAGACAGAAGTAATTGGTCTCTTCACATTTTTCGTCGCTATCCAGATAGAGTGATCATCTATAGACAGATTACTCAAGTATGACTCCATGTGTTTATTTTTTAGTTCAAACAGGTATTGCTTGAGTTCTCGAGTAACCTTGTTTAGCTTTTCTTTGTCGCCAGGGAAGTGAGTGATATGCCATCTTCTACGCAGTTTTCTCTTATATGCTATTAACTTCTTTGCTTCAAGGGGGCAGAAAGTTCGCTCTGTAGTAGCATGTGGAGGCGTAGAGGTAAGAGCCGCGTCAATGATGTTTTTATTGAGTGATTCCAATGCTTTGTCTATGTGATCTTTGCTTTTTAACATAATATTACAATGTAGATTGTCATCAATATAATTACAAAATTGTTCCCAGTTTGTTCTTTTATTGGTTATAGAAGGGTTTTTAGACTGCAACTTAAACTTTGTGCTGAATGTAATGATAATCGGACTATGATCAGAAGATAGGTCAAGGGACGATTCTGCTTTAAGGTTCTCAGCTGAGAGCCCTTTGAATACGCAGAAGTCTAGGAGGTCTGGGTGTTTGGATGGATCAGTTGGCCAGTATGTTGGTTCACCTGTAGATATATGTTGTAGTCTATAAACTGCAATGGCGTCGTACAGTTGATTACCTCTTGGACTATTTAGTCTTGAACCCCATGAGCGATGTTTAGCGTTAAAGTCCCCTCCGGTTAGAAATTTTGGTCCTAATGTTTTGAAATATTCGTTAAATTGTTGGGATGACACAACATGTTTAGGCGGACAGTACAAAGCACTAATTGTTAGCGCACCAATAGAAGTATCTATTACAATATTAGTAGCTTGTAAGAAGTTTTCGGCATATGATTGAGCCATGTAGTGTTTAATGGATGATCTTATTAGTATAGCACTACCTCCATGGGCTGTTCCATCGGGATGATTTGTTGAGTAAAAGCTGTAGAAAGGGATTTTGAAAAAACTTTTGGATGTGAAGTGTGTTTCCGAGACTAATAAAATATCAATTTTTTGGAGATTAAGGAAATGGGCGACTTCTTGGGTATGATTTCCCAACCCATTGGCGTTCCATACAGCTATTCTAATGAAATAATTCATGGACGGATCTTAGTTGTTACAAAGGATGTTAGTATATGTAGCATAGTGCTCATTTGGTTAACTAGGAATTTCACCATGTTTTTGAGTTCAGAGATATCACTTTCTGGTGGTATAGCATTGTGGGTACTTTCCGGTGGTGTAGCATTGTGGGTACTTTTCGGTGGTATAGCATTGTGGGTGAGGAACCAAATATGGCACTTAATATAATTTTTGAGCTAAAAAGATCTGATAACAATAATTTGAACATTTTTATATTAATTATATTAATATTTTTTTATATTAATTATTTTTTAATTAAATGTAATATGAATCTTATTCTTCTTATAATTAGAAATCGTTAACAAAATTATTTGATTATGAAACATCACGTCTGCGTTTTATGAGTTCACATATGGCGTAGCAGAAGGTACTAAAAATTATCACAGTCTTTAAGATAATAATATAAGAATAGATGTAACAGGTTTCATTTTGAAAGAGAAATCTTTATAAATGTTTTTGTAAAGTCATTGATTTAAATAAATTAGATTATAGTAGACAATGATGTTTTTGCGTATCGTTAAAATATTCGTTGAGAGTCGGTACATATTGATTAGTTTTTTGGTAGGATAAATAATTTTTTAATCCTGCCTATTGCCTAAGTGGTAATTTTAATTTATCTTTTATCATCGAGGTGAATAATTTTGAATTGACCATAATCCAAATCAATTCAATTATTTGGGCATTTACAAAATTTTATTTTATTCATCAGTTTGAAATGTATAAAAACAATCAGGCGGTCTCGTATAAAATCTTGTACATAAAAGCAGAATTTTTTCACGACTACCAAATAATATTTTTTATGGTGTGATGAGTGCTAAAATTTGTGATTTATTTTATTCTCCCATTCTGATAAAATTTAGTTAACATCGAAGCGATGCTTATTGAGTCGGTATGAGGCTGTACCATTGAAATAAAGCTAATTACTAAAATTTATAATTTTTTGATATATGATTTTTTATTTAAGGATAGTCACTTTTATTTCAAGTATAATGCCTCAATATATATGCATAATAGTGTATATTTTAATGTAAAAAGTATCAAAAATACAATAAAGTATCAATGCATTAATGACTTTATTTTTCACATTTTTTACCGCACGGAACTCAGTGATCTAATTTATTAGCCAATGAAATTCTCATTACAATTTTAATCTCATATTTTATCACCTTATAATTATCTACCACATTCAACTCATAGAAACCGTATCAATTTACTTAAAATCATTCATCATTCTTAACTCTTTCAAACACATCTTAACAACCATGTTCATCAAAAAACGATTAACAAGAATCATAATATTTTGATCTAGAAAACGAATTTAATCCTCAATAATTTAACCATTAAAAATAACTAAAGAACGATTATACGATTGCCTATATTTACCGACGATCTGTTTGCCTAACGGCTTTGGTGTAATTTTTTAATTGCCTCAGACCGTCACCTGTTTTCTATGACCCAGGCAATAAGTCATTTTAATCCTTTTATGATTTCTGTCTATTTGACGCGGTTACTTTTGCTTTGACGCTGCGACAGGATCAGACGGAAACGTTTTCTTGTGACAATTATATGAATTATAATTTCGGAAGAGAAGTTGAGATAATTTTTATTGCATTACATTAAGATGTTTGAAGGATTTTGACCTACTAATTTATTTATTTATTTTAAACATATAGCCCACAGAATAATTCTAAGAAAGCTTAAAAATACAATTATTATACATACAATATGGAAAAATTACAATATATATTATAACACATAATAATGCACTTAAAAACACAAAATTGCATAATACAGAATGTAACAATATTATTCAGTTACATAAAATAAGTTGAAATAATAAAAGATATTTGAAAAAAAATAAAAAGGTTAACATGAGTAGATGAAGATTATTTGATGAAGTGAAGTGTTATAAGTATCTATGCCATTGTTAATTAAGTTAAAGTTAGAGGATATATGTAAATAGAATGGGCGAATTTAAGAGAGAATTAAATTTAGGAGTAGAATAATACAAAAATAATTGTAAACGTGAAGATAGCCTAGTAACTTTAAAGGATATTTGGTTAAGAATTAGAGGACACTTTATAGCATTATTGCTAAGTTTAAATATGAACATAATAGTGCAGATAAATCGAGATAATATACCGAATTCACTTGATTTCAAAATTAGTGAGACGTCTCTTAATCTATATTAAAACAAATATTTTTCACATATTATATATAATACATATTAGCTTCCAGACAAATTATGTTATTATTTTTTTATCAATCAATTTTGCATCATGTTTGTTGTTTTAAAAGGAAAAGAAATTCAATTAGCACGTTCGCGGCCTGTCAAAGTTTCAGAAAGATACAAAAATTGATAGTCGTTTCAAATTTAAATTGGTTGTAATATCCGAAATTTGATCAAACACCGTTTATATGGGTATTCAAATAATCATATTTTAATCGTTGAATGCTATAGCATCCATGTCAAGTATACGGAAAAAGATAATATAATACGAAAATATATTTAAAATCAGTTAGCCAATACCTTGATATAAATAATACCTTGCATAATAATTACAAAAACATAAGGTTATTTAAAATAAAGATAATTGACTTTAAAATTTGAATGCTATAGGCAATTATTTCATTCTGCTTCACGATGAAAATGAATGCCATAGCATTTAGGTCCGAAAACCTATGAATTTAATCCACCCAAAAGTGTTTGATTCTTACACTTTTCAATGTAAGGAACAATAAGTAGGCTTTTAGTTATTATCCCTAAATAAAAATCGCAAAATTTTGTTATCTAATATTATGTATTTAAAGTGATGTCCATATTATAACTTGGTGCAGATGGTATTTTGTCTTAATGAAAGTTGCTTGAACTTCCTGATATGTGTAAATAATAGACCCAATCAATATCAGTTAACAATTAGATACTTTGAGACTATAGAATTTTGTCATCTGTCGCAAATTTGAATGAAGTTTTATAATTAATCCATTTTTCTAGACCTGTAATACATTTTAAGATGTTCGGTAAGACTATGAACTCTATCTTCATAAATTGCTTTGATTTTATAATCAGTCAGATATAAAAGTAAGTTTTGTTCTTGCTTTCTTATTTTACGCAAATAATAAGACAATAGTAAAAGCTTATCTAAAAATATGATTATCATTTTTAACTTCCCGTAGGATAATTTATAGTATTCGCAAAAAAATCGCAAATGAAAATTTTTATATATCTTTACGTTTCAAAGTTTCTGAACATTTTGGCATACCTTAGAAAAAGTGGACGAATGTGTGTGTATGTATGTTGCGAATACAATTTCTTGTCGACGATTTCTAGAAAATATTCAAAGTATAAAAAAATATTTTTTTCAAAATGGTCAATTGTTTTCAAAAATTTTAAAAATCTCAAAAATAGATTTTTTTCAAAGTTCTAAAAAAAATTTAATCTTTTTTAAATATTTTAATTTTTGATACGGAAAGTTTCAGCAATTTGTCTTAAGGCACGATGCCATGCACCACTAGATTTTTAATTTTTATGGTCATCACATATTGATAACAAAATGGGTTTATTTCAGTGAATACATTACTTTAGTAAATTTGAATATATTTTGAGTATGTATTCCTTTTTGTTACATTTACAAATCATGAAAAGATATCAGACTTATTATGAAGTTGGGTTTGAAAGCGCCGCTGTATCTATTCACCAAAATCTACCACAAATATAATTTGCCTTTGGGAAACTTTTCCAACAAATAAGGAGGCAGAACGAACTCCGCTTCCTGCACCGAGTAAGTCATTGTATTCCATAGTTTCTGATTATGTATAAAATATATGACATCATAATGCACTGCAAAACGATGAATTGCAATCACACAAAAATACTGCTAGGCAGAATTTATTTGAAAGTAGGGATGGTCAAAATGCGTTTTCGGGTCCCATTTATTAACAGACAGAACTCTACAGTTTCAACTGTATATCTACAGTTTTTTGCCAATGGTTTCAGTTTTGCAGTTTTGTTCTCAAAATATACAGTTTTTTGCTTAAATGTTTGCGCAATTAACTTTATTTGTTATGCAGAACTTAGTAATCGTTGCACAGAGTCAACTTCAATAAAAGTACTATTGTTAAACCGGAGGTAATGGTCATCGATTGTTAGATGTTAGATAGATGGATAATAAAACCATTAAAGCTTTTAAATAAAACTAATTTTATTTGATTTAAATTATCTTTACAACACTTGATTTTCAATAAAGTTTTCCTAATAACTTGATTTTTCTTGTTTTTAATATCTTCTCTGAAATGTATTCTATTTATTATCACCATTAAATGATAAAAAGATAACGCTGTAGATTTACAGTTTTTGAATTTGATATCTAGAGTTTTCAACAGTTTTTCCGGCGTACCTACAGTTTTGCTCTATGATTGAGTTGGCAACACTGATGATAACATATCTGCAAATACTATAGTTTTAAAACAACTTAATTCAAACAATTCAATAGAGCTCTAAAATATTTTTTGGATGATCACCCCTGTTATCAAAGACTCTTCACTGCAATTAGGGCGTTTCTCAGTCAACACTCCGTATTTTTCATATAATATGAGCTTTGCATTTTGTACTTCGTATTTACTGTTGATTTTTAGTTTATGCTAAGCAGAACAACCTATTATTGTCGCCTCAATTTCCTGCAGAATATCTACCAGGAGACGAATATGATTCTTAGATCAAAGAAAATTGAGCCTCTAGCGAATAATTGGCCGTTTTGGTATGTCATATTTGGAATAAATTTTGGTGGCACGGTTTTTGAAGGGGTTGAAGCGAAATTCTAGGTGGTTTCAAGGCGTGGTTAATACAGTTTTGATAAGCTAGTTTAGAATTTGATGAAATATAATATTTCTTAAAAGCTGAATGCGGTTTCACTAAATTTTAATAAAGTTGTAGAGTTCGGATATGTTTGTTATAAATTTATACTTAAAAAACTGGTACATATATATTATAAATTTATATTAAAAAAACTGGTATTATGTGATGTTTTTTAACCTAGTGTTTCTTGAAGGAAACTCGGTGGTTGACTATACTCTTTCTGATAAAATTATATTAAATATATTTTTAATAGTAATGTATATATTGTAGCAAAGCTTTGAAAGGCTATTTTCAATAAATATCATATTTGAGATCTTTCATGTATGATATCATGATCTCAAGTAAAAGTATGATATCACTAGTACTTGATATCATGCTAATTTAGACAAGTATCTAACCCGGTCCCGGTGGTTGCAACCCATGGCCGAACCATAGAATAGGATAATAATTTTCAAGCTTTTATATAGATCTTTAAATTAAATTATCATACGCACTACATTATTTTTCATGAGATCAATTAGGTATGTAAAACTATGGAATCGATCACCAATTTATTGCTTATTTATTATTTATTCACTACCAAGTTTATGAATATTTATCACCTCTCAAGTAAAAATTTGTCATCGAAACTTCAATATTTCATATTTATTGATCCTAGTTCAAATGTCTTGAACAATATCACAGCGGTATGTAATATCATAAATCAAGGATTTCATAACAACAAATAATAAACATTGTCATAGAAAATACAGTTTCTAATTCATAATTTATTCAAATCCTTCGTTTAATATTGAAAGAAATTTTCAGAATGCATTTGCATAATCTTTTTTCACGCAGAGCTCAATCGCATTTCCTAATGTAAATATTGCCAGTGCCCGCCGGGGGCCTGCGATAAATCTTTGCGGTCCTTGATGCTAATTTATTGGATCCTAAGGAAGGAGCGAGCGTGTTCCGGAAAATATACAAGAATAGTTTTTTTCAAATCCCACAACGGAGAGACAGCATAAATGAATGAGTTAACTATGTAGTTTTATTTTTTTGAAGTTTACATTTCATATTATAGGGCTAATCTCTCTGTTGAACGTTAATGTTTTACACTCGTGATGGTATTGCTATCACTACAAAAATTGATTTAATAAACGAAAGAAATAGTAAATATTCGTGAAAATTAGTTTTATTAGTACTGTTTTCTGTTTCAACCTGGTAATACCTTTTAGACTTTCTTATACATATTTCGAAAATTTCCAAATAATAGTTCTAACATAAATCAAATCAATCATTTTTCTTAATTTTACCCACAAAGAGCTTTTTTAATTCTTTGAGTAAGGCTAGAAAATGTGATATTATATGGTTGTAATATAAAATCATAAATTTCACATAAAGCAACATGAGATTAAAGTCTTTTGACTTTTTATGTATCAAAACTGTTTCAAAATTTCTTTGAAAATGCTATATAATGCTATATCAATGATAATATATGGCAATTTTGATTAAAGACTTTTGATTAAATGTTTTTTAAATTGGTAAAATGGTTTCAGACGTTTTTTTTAAAAAAAAACAGAGGAAAGAAGACATTTCAGTATAAACTGTGTTTCATGAGTTTTTTATAGTAATTAGTATTAGTATAAAAATATATAGTTATCAGTATAAAAATATATAGATATGATATTAGATAAATAAATAAATATTTGAATGTCATACATTATCTTAGTATGACATTTATTTCACTGCAACTTTTTCAAAGATTGAGTGTCGTTGTTTAGTATGTATTTATTTTGATTCATTGATTTTTATTTTAAAAATGTCATATTTAATATTCATGTATAACTAAAAGCGTGTTCCTGGAATCAAGACGTACACGCCTCAAAAAGGCATAATTTTGACGATTTTTAAAGAAATAACAGATTATTTTCAATGTAAGTATGATCTTTCATAACTAATTATTTTATTTCTACATTATATGAAGAATTTCGCTAAAAATAATGAAATGAAGATACATAATAATAATTTATTTTTTATAAAATATTAGTGATAAAGAAGTATAGTAGATTATTAAAGAAATAATCTATTTTCTTGTTTAATTTCGATTGATCATGAAAACATCTGAGATATTAGTGAAATGGAACTACAAATTTTGTAATAAAAAATAAATAATATGTAAAATGTATAAAAAATGAATTAATATTATAATTGATTGAATTTTTGTTCCGTTTTTCAGGATTATAGTCTTAAAGATTATTCATGCACTATATATTTCATTAGTAGTATGGACATTTTCGAATTTCCTTGTTCCCAGGGGCTCAAATGGTTCCAAATTGATAAAAAACAATTTTTTCAAAGTTTTAGCTCTTAATATTGTTTTTAGATAGTGCGCAATTCAATCAAAGTTTTGTATTCAAATAGCAAGAATTTTTTTTCAAAAATTTTAAAAATGTTTTTAGATATTAGCAATCAAATGAATGAGTTTTATTCAAAATTTGTCGCTAAGTTATACCTAAATTTTTTTTTAATTTTCAAAAAAATTTTCATGCTTTTTCCATACGAAGTTTGATTGAATTGCGCACTATCTAAAAGTTAATATTAAGAGCTAAAACTTTCAGAGAATTGTTTTTCATCAATTTGGAACCATTTGAGCCCTTGGGAGCAAAGAAATTTGATATTTAATGTATTACTTTTCATGAGATTCACATTTAGGTTTACTTAATGTGACAATTATATATTTAATACTTAAGCATTATTTTAGCTCCTATAATATTTACTCAAAAATTGACTATTTTACAATTACCATTTGAGAATAAGAAAATATCAGAATTAACAATGAGAAAATATCAGAGTAAAGCGCAGGTATTTATATAGTTTTAAATATTCTCGGAAACTTAATATACTAATAATAGTAATTCATTCACTTTATCCAATACATATTATATTAATTTTTACTTATCTCGTAATGTTTGTTTCACATTAGATCCTGTTCGTAAAAATACTGAATTCATCTGCTCGAGGGCAAAGCGTTTGTGTTCGTATCCCATTTTCATCGAGCAGGGCCAATAATACCCACGTACAGGTCCCTTCTCAGCAGGGCTAGATTTTGGGACCCCTTTCTCTATCTAAGACTCTTCCGGATTCGTAAGGGTGAAAGCTGTCGTATGCGATGTTGTTTTTGTTTTTTACCTTTCTACCTTCCTCGCAGAAGACCGCTGAATTTTCTGTGTAATTTATTTTTGATAGGTTTTAATTTAAAATTTACTGCCGACTGAAGAAAACAGTTGTACGAGTTTTTTTGTTCGTACATAATTTTCTAGATTATTTATTATGTTTGCTTTGGATGCACTATTGTTTTGTTCACAAGTATGTGCGGATATAAATTACAATTATATCGTAGGACCTCATTATTGGACTATGTTGGTTTATCTTTAGCCAGTACGTGTCCGTAATTTGAATTGGAATTATAATAATTTTGATTTAACAAGTAATGCAAATTTTATATAAATTAGTATAAATTTATTTATGAGGTTTTACTTCAATCGCGTGAGAACCTTACGCGCACTTTTTTTTTTAATTTGCAAGTTGATCTCATTTAATAAAAATAAAAAATTATCTAAATAATACCGAATTTAATCACTCAAATAAAGACATTCAAATAACAGTATCATCTATTCATTTTATAAATATTCGCAATACAAACGGGTTTATCTAATTTTTTATCAAAATATCTTTGGAACAAGTACGCAAAAATCAAGTTTGGCTACTTGCAATTTTATATTCGCCACAGGATAGATTCAGTAGACATCTATTAGACCAGTCTCGTTCAATAAAAAGATAGATGACCCTGAAAAATACGATCTTAATTCATTTTAGAATAATTTTATGTAGAACATCCCTTTGAAATGGTAATCATAGGTAGACGAACGATATGAAGGTTATAAAGTTTTGAATATTATTTTGGCTGATTCTACTACTGGACTAGTAGTATTTTATATAGTACACCAAGGAACTATATATTTCACTATTATATTTACCTAAAGTTTACTTAAGGATTAGAAATAGTTCATCGTTTCCTTTTTTGCTATATATTTCTTTTATTCATAATTTTACTACTTACAGTTCGTTAACTCTAAAGAGGATTCACAATCACGCTCCTTATAGAAAAATTAGTAAATCTACCACAAAATATGGCAAGTAGGTACAAAATTGTTTGAGAAAACACTCATTTTTAATAGAATGTCGTAAAATCGCATAAACCTATTTTAATTGAGTATTGAACATGCTTAGTGATGTTGCCGGATAATTATGTCAAGAATGATATAAAAACATAGGGTAGTGACTGACATTGCGTATCTAGGAGTTGACTGACATCAGACAATAAACCCTCAAAATTTATATTCAAGGTCTTGTACGAATTAAAAACGGTTCTATGTGTTCCCTAGTCCTTTTATTCTGATCTATATATTTTCTTGAAATTGACTGAGAACTTGAAGAGCTTTACTCTGTCATATCTTTAGAGTTAAAAAAATACTGCCAATGCTAATGGTTAAACTGAAAATAATGGAAAAAATCTAAAGATATTTTTGTGCATTGATTATGAAAAAATAAACAGAAACAGCTTTTGAATTGTTTTTGGAAGTCACATCAATTTTCTTAATAGCAATTAGTGCTTTCGCATACCATACTACAAAAGTTACAAGATGAATATGTAAAACAGCTTAATACATCCAAAACTATATAATTTTTCTCCAAGTCAGATTTGAATAATTCAAAAAGCATTTTATTTGTATTGACTAAATGAAGAACTGTTCAAATTTTTGGAAAGGCAGGTCCAACGACTTTGGAGATATGGAGGAAAAAGTAAAATATGAGCCATTTGGCGGTCAAAAATGAACATTAGACATATGCACATCAAATTATCAGATATTTTATAGAGATTTTAACAATAAGTATAAATTTTGTTTACATTCCTATGGGTTCCGTACCAATGTTTACGCGTTAGACGGCGACGCGGCGCTTACGCGCTTTGATATTTCGTCTTTATGCAGTTAAAGCAGTACGATTGCTTTGAAAAAAAGTTCAAAATTTCTAAAATATGTGAAAATAAAGAAAAAAAAAATTTTTCTTTGTCAAATTTATAGTTTCTCAAAAATCTAATTTTTTCGAAGTAAAATTTTTTCAAAAATGTTAATCGTTTTTATAAAAATAATAATTTTTGGTACGCGAAGTTCCAGCAATTTGCCTTAAGGCACGATGCCATGCGCCCCAGTAGTTTTTAATACTTTTTAGCAAAATATATTGGTCTTTAGCCTATGGCGCAATAAAAAAGTATTCTTTTTTATATAATTAAATTATAATCATAATTAACACTAAATAGAGATTTTGTTTACTAGACATTTTATATTTTTACTGTGATGTGAAATATTTCGTATAGTCATTGAAATATAGTTGCACTATAGTTCTCAAATATTGTCTACAAATTATTACAAAACGATATTTGGTCTAATTACTTGCAATTTTCAAAAATCATCATGTTCTCATGCTATTTAATTGTTATAAAAAAATTATTGTATATAATTGTATAAAGGATCTGCATATTTTTTCAAAATCAAAAAAAAAAATAAGACGGAAAGGTACAACATTTTGAGTTAAGGCTTTTTAATCAATATAAATCTGATTTTTTTTAACTCTTCAAGAATTGCCTAACGGGCAGTCGCCTCAGCAGATGAAAAAATCTGTAACACGGCAGCTGTATCAAGAAATAAATATGTCAGCATTTTGGAGATTTTCGTCCGTGCACGAGGAACAAACGAAATTAGATCAATTGTTCAAGTGTTCTCTGAAATCGGCCAACGTTTCATAATAAGTGTTTGTGTTGCAATGTGTATCGAAGGAAACAATGGGACAAATAATTATGAAAGACTTATTTCTAAACTTTCAGACATCAAGGGTTGAAAATTCTATAAAAATGGGGAGGAAAGATTAAAAGTTTTGTGGGATTATACGCGATTGTTGTGTAACAAAATGTGATTGAAACAAGGATCCTGTGCGTTATAAAGAAACACAATAAGTACTATTGTACCGTATGATTTTTTTCAATGAAAATTTTAATTGAAAAAGTAGTGAATTGAAATGTACTATTTTTTATTGGTATTGACAAAAGTGGTAAATCTTAGCAACTTTCTCTTTACAAAATAACGGGTGCGATTGCAAAGTTACCGCTATCAAAACACTTTATTTCTATTATTGATAACGGTTTTTTTTTTTAGAATGCAATTTTTAAAACTCGTTTTTGTTCCGTTTGTCCGGCTTATAGGAGTTTTTCTTAACTAACAATGTCAAAACGTTAGGGACATTTTTTATGTAGGTTTAAATTTGAAATTATTATATAAATATTGGAAAAGAATTAAATTTTGTAGAAGCAAATTCAATTTAACTACTCAAAAATTGGCAAATAAAGTAACTAACTCTAAATAACATTTACATAACCCTTGAATAAGCATGAAATAATTTAAATAAATAAAATGTTGTAAATTGTTATAAAAACACATGGATAATAGTACATGTATATACTAATTCATATTTTCAAATCGAATGAAAGTTGTTATAAAAATACATGGATATTAGTCCTTGTTTTTAAATTGATATTTTCAAATAAAATAAGTTGTAAAAATGAAAATTTTTAATTTTCTAATGAATCTTAAAATCATCAGTCTATCTATAAATGTATAAAATAGCTTTGCTATAATTTTAGTTAAAAGCTTGTTTTGAAATAACATACAGTTTATTAATACTGTTTAGTGAGAACTAATATACTTAATAAAAGTATAAATTTGTAAATTTGTAATAAAAACATTTATAATAAAAATTGAATTCTAGTTGGATTCTGATTCACCAGATTTAAATATCTTAATTTAAATATGGATACATTCATAATAATCTATGATTTTAAATTGATATTTTCAAATCAAGTAAGTTGTAAAAATAAATGTTTAGAATCTTGTAATGAATCTTAAAATTGAAGGCTTATCTATAATGTAAGAACTTACTTAAAACAACATACAGCATATTAATACAATTTAGTGTTAGGACTGATATTAGTCCAATTTAGGACTGATATACTTTGTAAATTTCAAAATATTTGTAATAAAAATTGAATTCTAGTTAGATTCTGATTCACTCGATTTAAATATCTTAATTTAAATATGAATACATGTATAAAAATCTATGTTTTTAAATTAATATTTTCAAATCAAATAAGATATAAAAATAAATGTTT
This sequence comes from Ctenocephalides felis, assembly GCF_003426905.1. Taxonomy (NCBI): domain Eukaryota; kingdom Metazoa; phylum Arthropoda; class Insecta; order Siphonaptera; family Pulicidae; genus Ctenocephalides; species Ctenocephalides felis. The sequence continues at coordinate 36,792,103 of NW_020539725.1, read as the reverse complement.
AGAATCTTGTAATGAATCTTAAAATTAAAGGCCTATCTATAATGTACATAAAACAGCATTTTTGTTGAAAACAATTTAGTAAGAACTGATATACGTTGTAGATTTAAAAAATATTTGTAATAAAAATTTAATTTTAGTTGGATTTTAACTCACTCGATTTAAATATCTATGATGTTTCCAGACAAAAAGCCTGGATAATAATTGCAATTCTGTAGAATGTATTGCAGTATAAGAAAAATACTGCGAGGAGTTGGATTATTAGTGAAACTAACCTGAAAAAATGAAATAATTGAGCTAAACTCGTACAATTTCCTATATAAGTAGAAAAAATAAAAAATACAGGTCTGGTAATTTGAAGGAAAATGCAGAAAAACAATCTGCACTGAAAAGATAAAAAAAAATTTAGATGGCTTATGTATGTATACTGGTGAAGGAATAGAGGAGAAAATACGCCAAGAACCAGCTTGTTATTATTGCAGCAAATTTTTTCTATCATAAACGATAACATGTGTTTGTTCTATTTTACTTCAGTGATATTGGTAATGTTGCTTTTTTTCAACTTTCCTGTAGGGAAAAAATCAAAAATAAACATTTTTACATATCCTTACGTTTCAGAGGTTTTTGAACATTTTGGTATATCTTAGAAAAAATCGATTCATGATATTGGTAAAGTTGCTTTTTTTTAACTTCCCTGTAGGGGAAAAATCAAAGGTTTTATATATCTTTACGTTTCAGAGGTTTTTGAACATTTTGGTATACCTTAGAAAAAATTGATTCATGTGTGTGTGTGTATGTATGGATACCATTTTTCGTCCTCGATTTTGTGAACTCGATTCAAAAAATTCCGCATTCAAAAAACATTTGACACGCACTGACGCAGAGACGTGCTGATTAGTTTTTGGCAAAAAGGAAGGTCCAGCCGTTTCGAATGGGAAAAAAAGTGCAGAAAAAAATCAAAATTCTCGAAAATCAAATTTTTTCAAAGTTAAAAAAATCATTCTTATTTAAAAATTGTAATAATTTACCTTAAGGCATGATGTCATGCTCCAGTAGTTGTTGACTGCTATCACAGTATATATATAACCTCAAAAATACCAAACAGTAATTGCTCTTAAGGTTAACCAATTCATCATCGGGGTTCTCCAAGAATCCTCAGAGAATTTTCTCTAATATATCGATTGTTGACATAAACTTTATCCAGTTTAACTTGGCAGTTGTAACCTAAATATGAGTTATGACGACGCGTTGCCTATGAAATGTCGCGACGATTTCGGTGTCTTATTTCGGTGTTTTAATTGCCCTTGCGGGTCATAAAATCAAAACACGCGCTGTAGTCAAACACTGACAAATTCGGAAGAGTTATGACTTTGGCGGAGTCATTCATCCGTTTCCAATTCGAGAAAAATAGCCGTAATTAGGTGTAACCCTTCGATGCTAAAATCGTTACAGATGACATCAATTAAATATTGAAACAGTTGTGATGGAGTAATTAAAATGAGGTCTAGACCGGACGGAAAATTGGTAATACAAACTTTGAAATGTCAGTAGTCAAATAATAAATTAAGCTAATATTTTAATAAAAGTCGATTAACTTTGAGTGAGCTGTAGTAGATGCGCCACTGATGTATCTACTAATTTGTAATCAACTTCAATTTATAATATATTTGTCAGTATTCTCTGCTTAATGTAATAGTATATACAGATTGCAGAATAAAATTGAATAAATAGAACTATGGGTAAATTCAAAGTTAATAGTGGTCACTGCTCTTACATTAAAAATATGTTTGGACAATGTTGCTAATTGAAATGAGTACGAAAAATTTTTGGAGCCAATGTAGTTACATATCGTATAAATAATTAATAAATAAATTTAATGCAAAAATATTGTAATGCTTTTAATCCTCAATATATTATGTTTAATTAAAAGATTTCTAATGAGAAGTCATGGAACAATTCGTCAGCTGTAAGTAATTCTAAAACAATAAAAAATGACTACAAACTCTCAATACAAGTTTTTAACAGTAAATTTCTTACTGTTAATTATAGAATGGTAATTAATATGAAGATTACTTCATAATGAAATAAAAAGTACCTAAGTTTCAAAAAATGCAATTATAACTAAAACTCATTTTTTACATTCTAACATTATTGTTGAACACTTTTTCAAAATAGATCTAATTCTGCATTGACTTTAGTAGGGTGTTTAAAACTTAATTCTTTAAAGTATTTTAATTTATTTTTTAATATTATATTATTTTTAAATATTTAAATTTAAATAAATAATTAATCAATATTAATTAATATTTATTTTTATAATATATTAATAATTTTTTAATATTAATTATTATTTTTAATTTAATTTCTTCAACATAATTATAGCCACCATAATTAAATCACGATTATCAATTACTTATTATCAATTTGTTTTAAAGTGAGGCTCCAAAATAAACTCGCTTTATTCAAATATCTATGAAATTCGAGTTAATTTTAGATTTGATATTATATTATTAAATCCATTTCGTTATGATTTAAATGTCTATTAGTGAAACGACTAAAAGCTTTTTAACATATGATACTGATCAAGCTCGACAGTTTCGTCTTTGAACAAGAAAACTTTATTACGTTTAATAATACTCAGCAGTATTTTAATTTATGATTAATGTATGCTTTGATATGTTTTCGAATACTACACGAATTTTGACAAATGCGAATTGGCAGTAAATTTCAAATAAAATCATAATTTTTAGCTTAGATGCTCTTTCAGATATTTTTGATAGAAACATATCTATAAATTCTTGTGATGGCAGTTATTACTCTATTACATATTTTTAGTCATTAACAATTTTTCTCTTGAATTTAGATGAAATTTTATATAAAATGGAAGTCAATGGTTATGAAATCAAAAGTCCTATTTTAAATCATTAAAGGGAAAAGTTATAGAGCTGTGCTGTATACATTCTAATATTATAAAACGCAATTAATAAACAGATACTCATATTTATTAAATAATTAAATATATGAACTATATTATCAACAAGATCATAAGATTTATATTACCACATTTTAATTATATTCTAATTTTGATATAATTTAAAATTTAATGCTAATATTCATTGTTGAATTAATCAATAATAAGTGATAATAGGTGATTTTCATTTCTGTAATATTTTTTTAAATAAGGCACTAATCTTATTTTTTCTTACATGCCTTTAAATACGAAAATAGACACCAGTTTTCCCAAAGGATTCTTTTCAGTTAGTACACTATTAAATTTCAACTCGTTCATGGAAAAATAAAAAAGGGAACAAATACTTAACTTTTTTAAGATCTGATGTGTATTTTTTAAATTATATAACTATTAACATAAATAAGTTACCTTCTATAAAAATATACCGAAAATTCAATAAAATTAGATTATTCTTAATCAAAATTATTTGTTTCGAATGTCGACAGATTTTTAGGAACATTTGATCAATATTTGTGAAGTCTTACAAATTATTACAAATTACAAATTAATTACAAATCCGAATCAATCTGAAATAGTATTTCATTGATAATATAGTATTCATATGATGGCAGAAAATTTCATGTTATATTCATATTTTTGTCATCATGAAAATATAAATTGTTTTGTGATTTTCTATTAAATCATTTTCAACCTATAACCTTAAGTATTTAATATTAAACTAATTATTACCTATACAGATTATATAACAGCATCCAAATTTATGTAGGAGAAAAACACTCAGACAGGCAAATATATTGCATTTATTACATATTTTCAATATTTTTTTGAAAAACTCAATCATTTTAGAAATTGTTCACAATTCTCTATTGAAATAATTTTTGTAACATTAATTTGTTCACATTTTCAAAATTTTATTGGTATGATTAATATTTAGAATTTTAAATTATTTAAACTTCCAAATTAGTATATTTTTCTTTATTGAAATATAAACATATATATTTATTTACCTTATTATTTGATCTTTATCGACCTTATCGAGAAATTATCGTTATCAAATCATCTTATCGAACATTGTCTTTAAACATATGGTAATTAGCAGTAGCACCAAGACTTTTCACAGCACATTCACTAATAATTATTTACTCAAATTATTAATTGATTAAATTAATTCGGGTGTCAACCTGTGTTTCAACAAATTAAGCAGAATGAAGTTACTAAACATCAAATTAACACAAAATTAACTTTTCTTTATTTTTATCAAGTGTAACGATAAAATTACTGTCTATTCTTGAATGAAAATACTTTTTGTTTTGATTCTTACAACACAAAACGGATATTTTTTATTAGATGCGGTTAACCGCTACAGAATCGGACACCTGTCTCCGCGCGTACGCCTTCTTTATACCTAATGAGATCTGTCGCGTTTGGAAAAGTGAGTCTCTACTATTTTTTATGAATCACTTTTTGTATTTTTCAAGTTTTTTCGAAACAACAAACCCTTTGCGACGAAAGTGATAAACGACGTTGACGGACCCCGTCTTTAACCGGATGAACTTCCTTTTAAAATGTATAAAAGTATTTTGTGGCATTTGGTTGAGATTTTTTAGGTATTTTAGGAATTTTATATTTAGAATAGTTTTTAAAATTTAATATCAATCTTATTCATTAGTATTACTTTCTAGTAGAGTACATTAGTAACTTCCTAGTAGAGTAGTTATAGTATTGGGCCGAAAATATGCATTTCTCCACGTTCTGAAGGTTTCTGAACATTTTGGCATGCCTCAGAAAAAATGGATGTGTGTGTGTGTTTTGTGTGTCCGCAATTTTTCCTTCACGTTTTCGGGTGCACGAATCAACCGATTTGAATGGTTCAAAAAACATTCGATTCTTATTGATAGGGAGATGTGCTGATTAGTTTTTGGCAAAGGCAAGTAAGTCGTTAAGGAGATAAAAGGCAAAGAGTGCAGAAAATAGAAATCGAGTTTTTGAGAGAACGGAGCATCCGATTTGAATAATCTAAAAAACATTTAATTTGTAATGATTGGTGATTAGTTTTTGACAACGTTATAATATTTATAATAATCTATTTGAAATTATTTAATATTCCCTCAACATTTTGTTTCGGTACGGACAGTTCCAGCAATTTGCCTTAAAGCCACTAGTTTTCAATTGTTTTATACACACAATATACAGTAAAATGATTTGAGCGAATCAAGCACGCGTATTAAGCGAGAAAACGTATTACGCGGAACAGGTACAATATGTTTTGAAGTCCTTCATAAGTGACATTACGCAAAAAATCGAATTAAGAATAATCGTCTTAACGGGGTTCCACTGTATATATACATATAGAGAGCTTTCTGTAACAGGGGTAAGTAGTAACAGGCGTTTTCCAATATTGTTTTTTTTTGCTTTTGATTGAACATGTAAATCGTTCTGCATAATATTTTTATAGCTACTATCTCGCATACCGAATAATGCAATATACAAATCGCATATGGGGTTAGTTGAAACAAAATGCTTGAGGTTAGTTGTAACATACAAAAACTATATAGAGATTCAAGTAAATAATATGTATAGTTTGTAGGATGTGAGTGCATCTAGATTATGTTACAGGAGACACTATATAATTCTTATTTGTACTATGGTATTAATTTTAGTTTACGTTGTTTTATAATACGAATATCCACAGGAGACATTATATATTGTATGTGTATTAATCTATAATTATATTTTCATGTATGAAAAGAATTACATAGAAACAAGTCAATTTCCAAAAAAAATATCCAGTAAACACCGAGCGACGGTAGCAATCTGAAATCCACATAAATTCCACATAGATATCACAGCGCTGAAGGCAAACTTGTGGATTTCAGATTCCTATTGCCGCTCAAGTCACTGGGTTAGTAAAGAATGAAGATCAGAGGTATTATTGTCGTTTTTTGGCAATACTACTTGCCCCGGTAGATGTTACAAATAACGGCAAGCATGGGTTAAGTTGTAACACCGCACTTTTTTTAGAAAATGTTTAATTGTGAAATAACGAGCAATGGTTAGGGACCTATTTTTACTTGAATCGGTCGAGAAATAGCTACAGCATCCATCCACCTTTATTTCGTAGATAGATAAATAGTGGTCCCCAAGAAATATCAATTTACAAAAGTGTTACAACAAACCCCTATATTCCCTATACATTAAAAGCCCGTTTAAACGATATCCAGAAACCGGACTAAAATCTAAATATTTTCACTATAGCAATATATGGTAAAAATAAAAAAAAATATTTTTCCCTACTTTCTTTTTCTCATAGTTCACTGAAGTTCTGGAATAAACTCGTCGCTGATAATTGGGTTGGACACTAGCTGGCTAAGAATACCCATCCAAGCATTACCACGCTGACTGAAAACTGTCGTTTTGTTTGTATCTTACTTTTGGAAGTTTAGTCTTTTTTATTTTACACGATGACAAAAATGTCATACGAACAGGCCACACATAAAGTCGAAACAGATAATGAAAAGTTAGTAGGAAAACAGACTAAAATATGATATGCGTGGGCGAAAGTATAAACGATAATAAAATTCAGTAGGAGGCAAGTCATTGTGTTTACAATGCCATAAAGTGCTTTATAATATTAAACTGCTGCTTTTTGTATTTTTTAGTTTGATATGTTGATGAAAATCACAATGACTTTAAATCATAATTTATATTGCAGGTTTCTTTCTAGACCAGCAAAAATTACTAGTGTTTGCTCAAATATATAGAGATATTGAAAACTTGTAAATATTCTCAGAAAATAAAAAATCAAATGATTCAAAAATTACTCAAGTTTTTCATAATTAAAAAAAAAATATTTAATAATTTTCAAGTTTTTATTTTTAGAATTTTTAATCTTGAGTTTTATACGAGCTGAGAAAAATTTGAAACTTTTATGAAGCGAAAATTCGATTACAAATAAGTAGTAGATATTATTTTTATTTCATCAGCTTTAGGAACAAATTTAGCTTAAATTTAAAAATAAAGTATATTTTTGATATTTTTTGCTTAGATATTTTCATCTTCATTTTTTTAATGCTGTTTGCAACATAGTAAACACATTTCTTAAGGTTTCAAATACTTTTCTGTCTCAGATCGGAGAATCGTTCAAAGGAGCACATGTGCGCATCAAAAATTCACGCATGTTTGCTGAATGGAATCCAGCACATGCATTTGCCGTCTTGTAATTAGATTTGCACAGATAGATCTTACATTAGTTCTTTTGGTTTACTCACAGATTTCTAGGAGTTTATTTGATTACTTAGACATTACATAAGATATGTGATGTTGCGGAAGTGATGATAAATTTAATATTCTAGTAGATGCGGTAATCAAATTGTATGTCATATTATTCAATTATCAAATATAGTGTATCGCATTTTAGTATCTTCATTATTTGCAGTAAAGTTAAAGCACTAAATTAATTCTAATTGGAGTCATAACTTAATTTGTGAAGTTATTAATGCGAAGTATTTTTCTAGCAACACTAAGTTGTTGTAAGTTGTATTAAATTAATTAATGAATTTTATTATTACGAAAGTATTACTTGTTTTATTAAAATCATTTCTGTACGTAAGTCCTATGTCATATCATTCACAAAAAATATTTCGAACTTATACCTGGCCATAGTGGATTAGCATCTACCAGTTCCGGGTTTAATATTTACCTTGGCCAGCGTGATATGAAGCAGTAGGAATATCAGATTTGCACTGAGATTACAGGTCTCAAATATGTAAAAAACCGTTTGATCTATTTATGCAATGTATACTCATATCACTATTGAAAATATATCTTATATAGTCCTACCAAAAATTAAACGGTCAGCCCCTGGGTTGCTTTCTATAAACACTTATTTAAGGAAACGAAGAAAGTGATTGTTCCTCAAATATATAAAAAAATCTGTTTTGAGATTAAAATCGACTGCTTTTCATTTGTTTGGTTTCGCTCTGACTAATAGTTCTTTCTCAGATTTAATAAATAATTATTTTCATAATATTTCTCATACAAATATAATTATAATGAATTAAATATTTAAGAATAGGTTAATTAAAAAGCTCCTTGGTCCATAGATGCAATATATATTCATATCACTATTGAAAATATATCTTTTATAATCCTACCAAAAATTAAACGGTCAACCCCTGGGTTTCCTTTTCTAAGCACTTGTTTAAGGAAACGAAGAAAGTGATTATTCTTCATATATATAAAAAAAAATCTGTTCTGAGATTATAATCGACTGTTTTTCATCTGTTTGGTTTGGTTTTGCTCTGACTAAGAGTTCTTTCTCAGATTTAATACATAATTATTTTCATAATATTTTTCATAAAAATATAATTATAACAAATTAATTATTTAGCAATAGATTAATAAATTATGGTAAAACTATTATAACGATATTCCAATAATATAGTAAAACTATTATAATGATCATCAATATTTTTTATATAGTAGAATTGAATACAATTTCTTGAATATTTTTATTTACTAAATTTAAATTTAACTAGAATTTTACTTTTTCGTCACATTCCAACATGAAATACACGTGTATTTCATAAATTGCTGTGTAATTGAAATTATAATCATTTTACACAATATTCAAATTTCACTCGCACTCCCAAAAATTTACAAATTTCACGTGTATTTCAATAAACTTCTATCAGATTTTCACCATTTCACAGAACGAAATTGGCAGATCATCATTTGCTCACAAAACAACTAAATAGTAACAAATCGCTACCTCATTTTAGAACAAAGTATTTGGTATTTCACATATATTCAGGCGGATTCGTTTGTCGGAACATCCTTGTCGGGCGGTCCTGCCAAAAGACCTATCTTCTCAGGAGCCGCTGACAACCTTGTGACACGTGACATCTTGCGACACCAAGTGACGTGTGTCATGGTCGACGGCCGAATGCAGACTTCCCGTCTTTTGTAGGAACTCCGCATTTCACAAATAGGATTGGCAGATAAGAAAATGCGAACATACTTTGACGATGGCGACAGGTTATGGTTCTAGTTTGAAATTATAGGTGGGCAAAGTTATTTCTAGTTGGAATCTGGGTTTGAATTGCAAGTCGAGAGAAAAATGGTGAATAAATGAGCGATTAAATGGTAAATGATAACAATCAAATGAATTTGAAGCACTAGAACAAACCTTTAAGGAGTTTTTCAATAAACCGTCTTCAGTTCTGGCGCTAGTTAGTTGAATTCAGATTCAATCAATTTATTCCATTCTTTTATTTCTTGTATCAGTCTGGTTAAATCCCGTTGAATTTGGTTGAATTTGTATTTTTAACTTCTCGTAGGGTAAGTTATTGTAATGGGCCAAAAATCGAAATTGAAAATATTTACATCTCTCGACGTTTTGAAGGTTTCTGAACATTTTGGCATACCTCAGAAAAAAATGGATGTGTGTGTGTGTTTTGTATGTCCGCATTTTTTCGTCCACGTTTTCGGGTGCACGGATCAACCGATTTAAATGGTTCAAAAAACATTCCATTTCTATTGGTAGAGAGATGTGCTGATTAGTTTTTGGCAAAGGCAGGTCCAGCAGTTACGGAGATAAAGAGCAAAGAGTGCAGAAAATAGAAATCGAGTTTTTGAGAGAACGGAGCATCCGATTTGAATAATCTAAAAAACATTTAATTTGTAATGATTGGTGATTAGTTTTTGACAACGTTATAATATTTATAATAATCTATTTGAAATTATTTAATATTCCCTCAACATTTTGTTTCGGTACGGACAGTTCCAGCAATTTGCCTTAAAGCCACTAGTTTTCAATTGTTTTATACACACAATATACAGTAAAATGATTTGAGCGAATCAAGCACGCGTATTAAGCGAGAAAACGTATTACGCGGAACAGGTACAATATGTTTTGAAGTCCTTCATAAGTGACATTACGCAAAAAATCGAATTAAGAATAATCGTCTTAACGGGGTTCCACTGTATATATACATATAGAGAGCTTTCTGTAACAGGGGTAAGTAGTAACAGGCGTTTTCCAATATTGTTTTTTTTTGCTTTTGATTGAACATGTAAATCGTTCTGCATAATATTTTTATAGCTACTATCTCGCATACCGAATAATGCAATATACAAATCGCATATGGGGTTAGTTGAAACAAAATGCTTGAGGTTAGTTGTAACATACAAAAACTATATAGAGATTCAAGTAAATAATATGTATAGTTTGTAGGATGTGAGTGCATCTAGATTATGTTACAGGAGACACTATATAATTCTTATTTGTACTATGGTATTAATTTTAGTTTACGTTGTTTTATAATACGAATATCCACAGGAGACATTATATATTGTATGTGTATTAATCTATAATTATATTTTCATGTATGAAAAGAATTACATAGAAACAAGTCAATTTCCAAAAAAAATATCCAGTAAACACCGAGCGACGGTAGCAATCTGAAATCCACATAAATTCCACATAGATATCACAGCGCTGAAGGCAAACTTGTGGATTTCAGATTCCTATTGCCGCTCAAGTCACTGGGTTAGTAAAGAATGAAGATCAGAGGTATTATTGTCGTTTTTTGGCAATACTACTTGCCCCGGTAGATGTTACAAATAACGGCAAGCATGGGTTAAGTTGTAACACCGCACTTTTTTTAGAAAATGTTTAATTGTGAAATAACGAGCAATGGTTAGGGACCTATTTTTACTTGAATCGGTCGAGAAATAGCTACAGCATCCATCCACCTTTATTTCGTAGATAGATAAATAGTGGTCCCCAAGAAATATCAATTTACAAAAGTGTTACAACAAACCCCTATATTCCCTATACATTAAAAGCCCGTTTAAACGATATCCAGAAACCGGACTAAAATCTAAATATTTTCACTATAGCAATATATGGTAAAAATAAAAAAAAATATTTTTCCCTACTTTCTTTTTCTCATAGTTCACTGAAGTTCTGGAATAAACTCGTCGCTGATAATTGGGTTGGACACTAGCTGGCTAAGAATACCCATCCAAGCATTACCACGCTGACTGAAAACTGTCGTTTTGTTTGTATCTTACTTTTGGAAGTTTAGTCTTTTTTATTTTACACGATGACAAAAATGTCATACGAACAGGCCACACATAAAGTCGAAACAGATAATGAAAAGTTAGTAGGAAAACAGACTAAAATATGATATGCGTGGGCGAAAGTATAAAGGATAATAAAATTCAGCAGGAGGCAAGTCATTGTGTTTACAATGTAATAAAGTGCTTTATAATATTAAACTGCTGTTTTTGTATTTTTTATTTTGATTTGTTGATGAAAATCACAATGACTTAAAATCATAATTTATATTGTCAGTGTTTTGGAGTTATTAATAAACTCATGTTATTATAGTGTTATTACTATTTCATTGTGAATAATATAGACGCACTAAGTCTATAATTGGTGACCCATAAAGATGTTCAAAACTTGTAAATATTCTCAGAAATTTAAAAATCAAATGATTCAAATATTGCTCAAGTATTTCACAGTTTAAAAAAAGGACACTTAACAATTTTCAAGTTTTTATTTTAAGAATTATATATGTACTTTTATATACATAGGATTTTTCAATTTTATCAAAATATTGAGTATTTTCAAGATAATTAAAAATTTAGGCTTTATATGAGCTGAGAAAAATTTGAAATTTGTATGAAGCAAAAATTCGATTACAAAAAATTAGTAGGTATTATTTTTATTTTATCAGCTTTAGGAATATATTTAGCTTAAATTTAAAAATAAAGTATATTTTTGATAATTTTTGCTTAGATATTTTCATCTTCATATTTAAAAGTTGTTTGCAACATAGTAAACACATTTCTTACAGTTTCAAATACTTTTCTTTCTCAGATCGGAGAATCGTTCAAAGGAGCACATGTGCGCATCAAAAATTCACGCATGTTTGCTGAATGGAATCCAGCACATGCATTTGCCGTCTTGTAATTAGATTTGCACAGATAGATCTTACATTAGTTCTTTTGGTTTACTCACAGATTTCTAGGAGTTTATTTGATTACTTAGACATTACATAAGATATGTGATGTTGCGGAAGTGATGATAAATTTAATATTCTAGTAGATGCGGTAATCAAATTGTATGTCATATTATTCAATTATCAAATATAGTGTATCGCATTTTAGTATCTTCATTATTTGCAGTAAAGTTAAAGCACTAAATTAATTCTAATTGGAGTCATAACTTAATTTGTGAAGTTATTAATGCGAAGTATTTTTCTAGCAACACTAAGTTGTTGTAAGTTGTATTAAATTAATTAATGAATTTTATTATTACGAAAGTATTACTTGTTTTATTAAAATCATTTCTGTACGTAAGTCCTATGTCATATCATTCACAAAAAATATTTCGAACTTATACCTGGCCATAGTGGATTAGCATCTACCAGTTCCGGGTTTAATATTTACCTTGGCCAGCGTGATATGAAGCAGTAGGAATATCAGATTTGCACTGAGATTACAGGTCTCAAATATGTAAAAAACCGTTTGATCTATTTATGCAATGTATACTCATATCACTATTGAAAATATATCTTATATAGTCCTACCAAAAATTAAACGGTCAGCCCCTGGGTTGCTTTCTATAAACACTTATTTAAGGAAACGAAGAAAGTGATTGTTCCTCAAATATATAAAAAAATCTGTTTTGAGATTAAAATCGACTGCTTTTCATTTGTTTGGTTTCGCTCTGACTAATAGTTCTTTCTCAGATTTAATAAATAATTATTTTCATAATATTTCTCATACAAATATAATTATAATGAATTAAATATTTAAGAATAGGTTAATTAAAAAGCTCCTTGGTCCATAGATGCAATATATATTCATATCACTATTGAAAATATATCTTTTATAATCCTACCAAAAATTAAACGGTCAACCCCTGGGTTTCCTTTTCTAAGCACTTGTTTAAGGAAACGAAGAAAGTGATTATTCTTCATATATATAAAAAAAAATCTGTTCTGAGATTATAATCGACTGTTTTTCATCTGTTTGGTTTGGTTTTGCTCTGACTAAGAGTTCTTTCTCAGATTTAATACATAATTATTTTCATAATATTTTTCATAAAAATATAATTATAACAAATTAATTATTTAGCAATAGATTAATAAATTATGGTAAAACTATTATAACGATATTCCAATAATATAGTAAAACTATTATAATGATCATCAATATTTTTATATAGTAGAATTGAATACAATTTCTTGAATATTTTTTATTTACTAAATTTAAATTTAACTAGAATTTTACTTTTTCGTCACATTCCAACATGAAATACACGTGTATTTCATAAATTGCTGTGTAATTGAAATTATAATCATTTTACACAATATTCAAATTTCACTCGCACTCCCAAAAATTTACAAATTTCACGTGTATTTCAATAAACTTCTATCAGATTTTCACCATTTCACAGAACGAAATTGGCAGATCATCATTTGCTCACAAAACAACTAAATAGTAACAAATCGCTACCTCATTTTAGAACAAAGTATTTGGTATTTCACATATATTCAGGCGGATTCGTTTGTCGGAACATCCTTGTCGGGCGGTCCTGCCAAAAGACCTATCTTCTCAGGAGCCGCTGACAACCTTGTGACACGTGACATCTGGTGACACCAAGTGACGTGTGTCATGGTCGACGGCCGAACGCAGACTTCCCGTCTTTTGTAGGAACTCCGCATTTCACAAATAGGATTGGCAGATAAGAAAATGCGAACATACTTTGACGATGGCGACAGGTTATGGTTCTAGTTTGAAATTATAGGTGGGCAAAGTTATTTCTAGTTGGAATCTGGGTTTGAATTGCAAGTCGAGAGAAAAATGGTGAATAAATGAGCGATTAAATGGTAAATGATAACAATCAAATGAATTTGAAGCACTAGAACAAACCTTTAAGGAGTTTTTCAATAAACCGTCTTCAGTTCTGGCGCTAGTTAGTTGAATTCAGATTCAATCAATTTATTCCATTCTTTTATTTCTTGTATCAGTCTGGTTAAATCCCGTTGAATTTGGTTGAATTTGTATTTTTAACTTCTCGTAGGGTAAGTTATTGTAATGGGCCAAAAATCGAAATTGAAAATATTTACATCTCTCGACGTTTTGAAGGTTTCTGAACATTTTGGCATACCTCAGAAAAAAATGGATGTGTGTGTGTGTTTTGTATGTCCGCATTTTTTCGTCCACGTTTTCGGGTGCACGGATCAACCGATTTAAATGGTTCAAAAAACATTCCATTCCTATTGATAGGGAGATGTGCTGATTAGTTTTTGGCAAAGGCAGGTCCAGCAGTTACGGAGATAAAGAGCAAAGAGTGCAGAAAATAGAAATCGAGTTTTTGAGAGAACGGAGCATCCGATTTGAATAATCTAAAAACATTCAATTAGTAATGATTGGGAGAAGTGTTTATTAGTTTTAGGCAAAGGCAGGCCCAGCCATTTCGAAGATACGGAGCCAAATGTGCAAAAAATGGCAGTTTTTGAGAGAACTAAGCGTCCGATTTAAATGATTCAAAGAACTTTCTGCTTGTCTTAACAAAATAATAGATATTGGTAAAAAAAAATTTTGTTTCAATTTTTTTTTTCATTTTTTTTTACAAAAAAAAAAATTATGTATCGAAAATAATTCAGATTTTATTTTTAATTCTAACTAAAGTTCTAATATACTTTAAACAAATAATTTCAACTTTGCATTCAGTTTATATAATTCTTATAAATATTATACAATGTTACAATATTTATAATAATCTATTTTGAAATCATTCAGTATTCCTCGAACAATTTATTACGGTACAGGAGTTCCAGCAATTTGTTAGCTTAAGGCACGATGCCATACACCCCACTAGTTTTCTCATATTTTGCAATTTTTTGCTCAATTTTTTAGAGTAGCATTCAGTAGAAGCGTTCAGGTAATTTTTATCATCAAATTGTGAGACCAGGTCTTTACGTAATATCAGGACATCAAAGGATTTTTGAATGTCCAAAATTCTGCCTATTTTGCGGGTGAAATACGGTTTGTAACTGCAAATTTTATTTTTAGCAAATATCAGCAGAAAAACGGCCAAGGAGATAACTTTCCAATTATCTTAATGTTTCCGAATGCATTATTATTTAACAGTAACACAAGAAAAGTGTAAAACCGTAACAACATTATTATATACTATTTTGAGTTTTGTCTTTGCTTAAGTTTGCAACCTTTTCTTGCACTTGCAAATATTGTAATTTTCAGGCCAGATTATTTTTTTTTTGTTTCCAAAGGATGTTCCCATGCATCCAATCTGTTTTCTCATGCTCATTACAAATAGCACAACTTGCATACTTAACAGTCATCAGTTTTGCTTATGCAACTGAAGCAAATCGCAATATGAGCGGATCACGCAACGCTGATTTTGAATGAATATATGCTAGCAGGAAAAATTAAATCAGAACTCAAAATGATTGTGAGTAGAAGAGAGTATCAGTTACCTCAGAAATTGTTACTTGACTTCTGTCTGAGCGGCTCGTTTGTTTGAGGTTGTCGCGATTCGTAATAAGTCTGAAAAGTTTTGAAATAAAAAGTATCGGATTACGGCCGCGCCGCCGTTTGGCTGAGCAGTATGCGTAACCGATCACTGTCTAGTCGGCGACTAAATATGGGGAAGATATGCAAGAATTTTTAAATATACTCGTTTAGCTTATAATCTTAATTGAGATATGTTTGAACTCGCTATTACACAAGTTACATAACGTTTGACTCATTCAATAGACAGAAAATATTCAATAACAACTTCAAAAAATAAAACTCAAAATGCAATAAATTGTGTAATTGTGAGCGATAAACATAATTCATCCTGAATTTTTACTGATAATGAGTCTCAAGTTTTTCTATTAATAGGGCAGGGCGGACACAATGTGACTTTAAGCAGTTATAATGTGAAAAGTTTTCACTGAAAACCATACCAGTTTTATCACAACAAATAACACATATCAAACATACTGACTATCAGACTATCTTCATTATAACTCCCGATGGTTTTCGCTGTTTTTCAGAAATTTGTTATCTGGTACATTCTACCCCATGAGCAGAGGGATTTGAAGAGATTTTGCCAAATAAGAGCTAAATTATTAAACCAATGCAAAATATAAACTCCATGGGTACATTTTTTACATAGGTAGCATTGTATATAACCTTGATCTGGTATTTCGTCAGAATCAAGGATATCATTGGTTATACATCTTTTTTTCTCTACCTTCAAATATTGTTGTTAAATTTTTTTTAACTTTACTTGTTTTTGAGATTCCATCTTTTTACTTGTGGATCTTCAAGCCCCCGTCCTACATTTTATACCTTTTTTATACTTGAGCAACAATCAAAACTATATGTGTTCTATAAGTTGTTATGATGTATATTCTTTAATTTAGTGTTTTTAGAAGGCATAAAATATTATTATTAGTGACGTGAATTTTTATTGCAGCAAGTATTACTACTGCTTGATACCGTTTCTAGAAGTAGTTGCTAATCCACGTTCTACCAGCATTGAAAAAAATATTTCAAATATCAGCCTGTTGTATTATCATAATATGCGTTTTTACATCTACGATTTAACAATGAAAGTAGTATACGTTTGGCCGGAAAACTAGTGTGGATGGAAATGGTTCTAATAATATAATATATAATAAAGGTATTTTGCATTAGACATCGTATCAGTTTTGTCTAAGACTAAGTTTTATGCTCGAAGGAAAATCAAGCAAAGCCAGTTCGTTGTATAAGTTTATAGCTTCATTTAATTACAGCTGAAAAATAAAATTTTCTAATTTGTTTGTTTAAGCAATTATGCTGCCGTCTATAAGATCCGAATTAATGAATTTATACACATCATCTAAAAATCGACACTAAAACCATATTGTTAATTTTAAATCTCTAAAACCGCGCATGTCCGCTATGAATGAAGGGTCCACTATAATTAACCACCACCTCATATTGAAACAACTTCCCAAAATCGCATTATCAATTACATATTCAATAACCATTCATATCGTTTTACTAAGCCTCAAACTTAACATCAAATCCAACCAAATCACAATACAATTAGCAGACCTACATCGCGGATTAAAATATTGTCCCGACCATAAACCCTCTCTAAAATTATAAACAAACCACCATTTGCTACAAAGATTTGTATTGGAGTCAAATACCTTTTTAATAATTTCATAACACAACAATACGCTATCCGATAGAAAAAACTTTGTGAAAGTGTTAGCTTTCGTTAGGTCGATACCTCTGCACAATAACGGACGCTCCTGGGACATCGGACCGTTTATGCAAATTTTAAGGGTCATTCAAATAGAAAAAAAATTATTCTTCAGCTTAGTTTAGATATGCAACCCTTTTCCTGGTATATTTCCAAAATTTGTTTTTATGTAAACACGCGGGTACATGTTTGTGATTGAGCTGGGCGTATTATGTAAACTAGGACAGTCGGCATCAGATAGGGTTAATTTTTCGGACATTGACAGTTTTGTTAAAAAGTTTTGATTGACGTGTAAAGGGTCAGGGAAAGGGTCACTCGTTTGGCATGTTGTGGATTTAATATCTTCTTTTAATTTGTATATAGGCTCTGCACTTATGTACACGCTATAAAATAATACATAAAACTTTTTTACAAGCTTCAACTATACTAAAATACTACGTTGTAAATGGTGATAAATATTTAATTCGGTTTTCGTGTGAAATTTTTTATGGTTTCGAATTAAAACGTAGATCATTACTTTTGAAAAATTTAAGAATATACTTGAAAACCACATAATATTTATTCTCACTTTTTTCATTCATTTTATTCATAATTTAATTTTATTATAAAAAACCTTAAATTGTAACTTTAAATTTGTGTAATGGGAAATGGATACGAAAATTTTCTGAGACTATTCCCAGGACGACTAATCCCGAAACATTAGGCATTGTATCAAAAAGCTATACCGGTTGCAAAAACACTTTCTCAATTAAATTAAATTTAAATTCAATTATTTCCATACACAATTTAAATTAAATAGCGTTATAACATACCTAGTATTAACGGGCTTCTATAATCTTTAAATATTATTAGCTAATAGTAATCACAACCTTGAACGTAAAATATTAGTGTAAGTTTGATTAATCTTATGTCCTTAAATCAGCATGAATAATTCAGTAACAAACAATCGAATTAGACTATCAACAATATCTTAATCCATTACTGCAAACATGGTATTACTCTGACAATTAATACTTATCTTCAAATGCAACTCTATTAATAACTTCTCACGAATTTCAACAAGTCATCAAGAAATGTCTTAATAAGGATATAAATTCATGCTCAAGTTATACCCGAAAAATAGCATAACCAGGGACCCCACATATGTTCAGTTGCAACGCCGACGTGAAATTCAGGCGCCACTATTCATTTCCATAGACAGAGTTGAAATGTTACAAAAGGCAACGATTGTTGGGGGATATTTTTAAAAATATTAAGCGTTTTTACACTGTAGGCATGATGTAAACTATAATTTTTTAAAAATAACCGCCAAATAATAATCTGTTTATCTATAAGAAAAGATTCCTAGATGCTTATTACGGTGATTATTAGGCAGATAATCAGATCTACTATCACAAATCACATGGCAATTGCTATAATAGCAATTGAAATATTCAAACAACCAATTTGGAAATATTGCAATAATAGGCTCTTTCAACCAAACTGAACGACTAACATTATATAAAATGTACGATTTCAAACTAAAACTCATTCTAGGAGTATCAAAATTTGTTTCCAAAAGATTATGAACTTGAAGTTTTTATTGTTCAACATATGTAACAGAATAAATAAAGAAATCCTAGCTTGAATCCTTTGAAATCAAAATTTTCTTTGATTCGTTAATCTTATGTTAAGTAAGTTAACATAGAATAATAAACCCCAAAAATCAAAGATAAACTAAAAATCTATAATCAGTCAATGATTTGTCGACTCTAATTTTGTAATCTAATTACCATTTGGTTTCAAATTAAAGCTTCTACATTAGGAAAATAAGTAATAAGGAAGTTGATCCCTTGGAGGGAAATGGGTTAGCAGATGGTCAAATGGACAAATGTTCAATAATGATATAAACCGTGTGGATAACAAAATCTTTTTTTTTTAATTTTATTTTCAATAGCAATCAGAATACATTACAATTCTATGAGCTATTTGGCTTATGTCATTCACTCGCACCCATACGCACACACTTTCAAACACACATATAAATTAATCTGATAAATATAATATTGATAGTTAGATAATCACTTCAATAAGTAATTCTACTATTCTGTTTATATTAGGTTGTGATAGTTTTAAGAGTCCTTCATATTATCTTTGGGCAGCTTGTTCTTCAATCTTCTTGAAGTTTGAGTCTCAAGAAGCTGAGTGACTATATAGTTTATATGATGTTCTAGTTTATGAAAATGTTTTACACTGATGATTTGTATAATTATGTTTATAAATTCAATATAAAGATCATAGTGTAAGGTTTTATTGCTAACAAACCACGGAGCATCAGTAATCTGCCTTAATAATTTCGATTGGGCACGTTGCATTAGCACTATGTTGAATTTGCTCGCACGGCCATACAATTCTATGCCATAAGTCCATATTTGGTTTACTGGTTACTACCTTTATAACAAAATCTAAAAAAATATTAGCCATACATTCCATGAAATATGATTAAATACATGACAGCAATACAGGTGCAATTCGAAATAGCAAATAATTTATTTGAAAACACTTTGATAAAATCTGCAAAATTTATAATCCGCTACTAAATACTGAATGTTGAATTAAATTGTAATATCTTCATTAAATTAGGCGCCTTTACCAAATATTTTTAGTGTTTTCAAGCCGTCTGCCTTGATTTAAGCAGTTTCTTCTTTCTTTATCCATTGCGGTGGCGTTGACATCTCTGTAAGATTAATGGCTTGCTCATTTAATTTTCGAAAGCTCCTAATTACGCATATAAGGATATCCTCGGATTTTTTTTGTTGTTACAAATGTTGGAGAAAGAAGAAAATTATTATACTAGAAAAAAATATGATGACACTCGTGTAAGATATATTAGTTTTTTTTTCTTTAAGCTATTCGGAATCTGCTGAGTTAATTGCATAATTGGATTATTGAGTTGTGACGCGTGTTCATATGTTTGCTGATTTATGTTTCCTAAGAATTAGAAATTATAAGCTTATTAGAGGAACAAGTGTGATTCCAAGAATATTTTTCAACAATTTATATATATATATATATATATATATATATATATATATACTAGATGACCCGACAGACCTGGTCCTGTACCCACATCTACGTTTTTTTTTAATATCCTATACTAATATTTACCGTTCAGTAAAAAATAATAATTATTGTTTTTCGAATTACTATTTACACCTATATATGAGTGATGTTAAATGTAGAACTGCTTCAAATAAAATGATGATTTTCAATTCCCACAATTAACACTTTAATTATCTCTTTAACAAATATTAAAATATGTTCAATAAAATTGTATATTAAAAATTATACACTGCAATTTATAGAACAAATTTATTTCCAATAGCTCAATTTATTTTAATGCCAAGGGTTATACAATTTTTTAGTCATACCTGTAGATGTGGATGTATACATAAATGATTTTTTGTTTATTCATGACTAAAACATTGTTTTTCCAAATTTATCACACAAAAAATCATCGTCTGCTTTTGTGATTAGAAATATGTATATAAAATAATCAAAAATGTATAAATATTAAAGAATTAGAATTAAAATTAATTGAAGTAAGAAAAATTTAGAAGATAAAATGAGAAATATAGTAGAAGAAGAGAAAGTGTATAGAAGATGAAATGAGAAGATAGTAATAGTAAAGAATAAAGAAGAAGAATGAAGATAAGTTAAAAAGTTTATGATGATATAAAGAAGATAGTATGATATTGAAGATTGTATAGGATATATGATTATATAGAATAATGTAGGTGGCTAAATGTACGGGAAATGTACGGGAATTTGCCTTAAGGCACAATGCCATGCACGACTAGTCTAAGTCTTAGTCCGCCTTGTAAGGTTGTCACATCATTGAGTAGAAGTCATGAATCAGGGAGTCCCAAGTTGTAAATAAAATTACCGACTGACAACTGAAATAGCGGATGAACGAACGCCGCGATCGTTTTGATATCGCGTCACCACGAAAATAAACCAGGAAAATAAATACTACCAGGATAGCGTGAATGGACTGGAAACGATTAATGCAATTCGAACTCGTACACCGAGTGTCAACCAACAAATTTTTTATAATTGTAATTCAGAATGCAATATCTTAATTCCTTCAATCACAATTATAAATAAACAAATAGAAATATAGTGCAAAATTTTCGTATGTTACTCCAATGAGTGATACACCAATTCAGCTCAGTTCTCCAAAGATGTAGTTGGTATGTCCAAAGTTACATGTCTTGATTGTTGTCTTTTGGAATCTTATTTTTTAGCCTTCCCTAGAATCTTACTTTTCAATGATTACAGAATTAGTGTGATCTTCCAGATTTAGGAAATGTTGAACACTGCTGGCTTAGTTGCTGGAACTTTTCGAAACCATTTTTTTTAGTACGATTTGTACTTTGCCACAAAATTCAGCAAGAGATCTGAGATCTGTATATGGACGCTGAGGAGCCCAATTCATATTTTTCTTTTTGTTATTTTTTATGATCAAAATTTTAAGTTGGTCATTCAATAGTTTTTGAGATATGCCAGGTCGATGAGTGGCTGATGGCTCCGCTCTCAATACTAGTTTTAAAACAGTTTGTACGTTTTCAAAAATGCATAATTCGATTTAGATGAAACTTGACACACATTGTTATTACACTTTACTAAATATTTGATAGAAATTTAAAGTTGGAACAAGCAATAGTTTTCAGATATGCAAGATTGATGAGCTACACATCAACACTTTACTATACTTTACTAAATATTTGACAAATTTTTAAGTTGAAACATTCAACAGTTTCGGAGATATGCGAGGTTGATGGGTGGACCCCCAAATTTTGTTTTCCCTGCCACGGACCCCTTGAAAGTTGCCATGGACCCATGGGAGTCCATATGGACCACTTTGGGAATCACTTTAAATTTTAAACCATGAACTTTATCCTCATACAAAGTTTCATCAAAATCGCCAGAAAAATCCACAAATAAGTACAAAGAAATGGCCGGCTTATCATCACCAAAAACTAATCACCATGGTTATTAACTGATATTTTTCAAGCTATTTTTGCTAGCCATTTTTGGCAAAATGTACATAAAAGGTCAAATTTTGGAAGACATACGCACTTATACATAGACCTCTTGCATTTTGGTGTCAAACGAATCAGAATGACTTGAAACCTTGAGAAAACCTACTATAAGCAAATTAAATTTTCTGGCGAAATCATAATCATATCCTTCAGAAAGTTAATAATTTGCATTTGTACATTTTTTTCTAACCTAGTACATAAAATTAGAACTGCAAATTAGCAACAAATGGTGTGCCATGAAATATTAGCTTAATTATATAACTAACTACATAAATTGCAGAAACTTGTACGCTTGTCTATAAAAATGTTCTCTTACAATTTTTCGACTGTGATATTCTGATAAAGATCACTGACTCTATTAGTTAAAGAGTCATCAAAAGCTTTCAAAGGAGTCGCTTAATGTGAGGACTTTATTTTAAAATCGCGTCACATCTGAACGAGTTAATTTGTACTCTGAGACATTTCACACAAATCTCAATTAGCGAAACGAAAAGAAAACAAGCGTTTTATAACGGAATTACAAACACAAAGAATTTGAGTGATTCTTATAGGATTCTGACTAGATTCCTAACATAAGCGATTTAAAAGTTGGCCTAGATTGTATGAAAAACTTTTATGATAATGAAACTCGTATATAATAAATAACAACAAACTTATGTTTGAGTTCATGATGATATATTTTTGCATTTGCAGGTATTTGCGGATTTAGGAACATAAATTGAAAATATTAATTATTTGACTACACACAATATTTTTGTTTAGCACAAACATATTTTTCTTGAACCTGAACAAGTATTATATCTCAAATCAATGCAAGTTTTGAAGTATATTTAAATTAGCAATTATTCAATATAAAAAATAGCAATTTGTTGAAAACAATTTGTGAAGATTGATCTGAGTAGACCTTATAGGAGCGTGGCCTTTTCTTTAATTTCTATATTAGTTATGGTAATTCATACGTAATTGTCTTGACTATCTGTATTATAAGAGTTTTTAAGCTATATCTTTATGTAGGTTTTAAAATATTTTTCAAATATGTCTTTTTTATCAAACTCCTGTCTGATGAACATCAATTTCCAGTAAGCGACGCTCTTAAAATAAGAGTCATTAAAATGATTCACGATTTGTTGAAAATCACCCGAAACTCAAAAGGTTAAATATAAATCATAACATAAAACTGTGGTTAAAGCTTATGTTTACATCGAGTATTCAGTTGTAGTAAAATGAAAATACTCCATGAGGCAATTAAATTTTTAACGACATATTACTTTTGGAGATTTGCATTACAATGTATGTACATGTATGTATGATATTTATATCATAAGATACAAAAAATATAAATTATTGATATTTTTATTTGATTTTTTTTTGCATATAGAACTAATATTTTATAATATTTTTTACATTTTTTTAATAATTGTTAAAGTTAATTAATCATTATATAATGTTTTCAGTTATAATATAATAATGCATAATATTATGTACAATGAGTTTAGGCTTCGTTTTTTGCAGAAATAAATATTTTACTCTAATTAGTTAATCATAGTTGATTTCGATACGTATAGATAGATTTGTGAAATATTTAATTTGCTTAATAGTGAGGTATACCTAATAATAATTTAATAAAGTAATAATTAGTTTTAACAGGGTATTTTTTATTGATTAATATGGCCATACACACCAGTATATCTAAAGCAAATTATCTGTTTATTCAATTGATTTTTTTTTTAAAAAAGGTGCGAATATACTATTCCTCAATTTTTTTCAACAATCTTTACCATTTCACTATTTTATCATTTGTCTATTAATTACTACTCATCAACATTCTACTTTGTTTGATATAGATTTCTTCCTAAAAGTAGTTCAACTTCTTTAGGTAGGTCCATAATTTTTTAGGATCCCTGTATTTCTCAAGAAACCAAACTACACTATTTCGTAAATCAAGTTGTCCAATCAATGTTGCGGGCTTGAATATCCAAAACACTAAGCAAAAAATTCAAAATATTTTTCAGCAAATAACATTTAAATAACAATATATTATAGTAGATCTTTTCACATTGTCATTTTCACATTCAAGAAAATAATTTCTTAGTGTGTGAGTTAAAAAGATGTTTATTTATAACTTTTCCGCTCCGCCCATACGATCTCAAAGAGCATCCTGCAGGCGGAGTTAAATAATTTAGGAGTAAATTAAAGATATAAAATAATTTGATTTGTGTGATAAATAAAATCAATTGAGAATAATATGCAAAATATCAAAACCAATTTTGATTTTGATGCTTTTCTCATACTATCACTAGTGATGACTACTTATTCTGATATAAAATTTATATACAAACTTAATTCTTGAGTAACTTGAAAATAAATTAATAAATTAAATGGTTTTTATGACCGATTGCTAATGCTAATTTTTGCGTAACTAAAGCATCTAAATAATATAATATTTTTCGAAGCACTTTTTCGAAGATATGTTTATGATAATGTTAATATTTATAATGAAAAATAATAAGACACTTGTTCACAAGCTTGGCTTTATAATTATAACCTTCAACAATTTTAAACGAGCTTTTCAAGTTTATATATGCACAGAGAGCTTTTAAGCTTTTTAAATTGCTTGCGATGCCTGTGCAACCTCCAAGGTAAAGAAATGGCCGAATCAAACCGTTCCAAATTACCAAAAATATTATTATATGTGAAATATTTTGCAACAATTCTGAAATATTATAGCATAAAAAATTTAATATTTTATTGACATAAAATATTAAGTAAAACAATAATCACATTTAAGTGGCTTTTTATGCTTATATCTTTTTGATTAATTGATTTAGTTTTTTGTGTTGAGAATAATATATATATATATATATATATAAATTATTATTATTAATTTATTATAATATATGTTATTATTGGTTGTCTGCCCGAAGGAAAGTTTTCGGTATAGGAGCATTTTTTTAAAACCTTTTACGTCTCACTTGTAGGTAAATGTTTTATCCTATATTTTTCTTTTAGCTAATACCGTTTAGCTAATATCGTTCTTTTAACTATATAAACCGTCGATAATTTGCGATATTTTTTATCCCAGTTTTTTTTTATTCTATATTCTATATGAATCTATCTTATATCAATTGCCTATGTTTTGAAGATTCTTCAAATATGATAAGTAAATAATTTTCAGTCAGAGCTTTACTTAACGCTGACATATATCACAATATCTAATTCGAAATTACCTAAAAATGTAGCTAATATGTGATCTTGTAATGACAAATCTTTTCTATTTATTCAACCAACAAGGCTTAACACCTTTATCTCAATTTAACACCTATTCTAATAAAATAAGTTTTTTCCAATTAAACTCTCTAAATTTTACAATACCTATTATTCGTGCCAACAAGAAATTAGAACTAATTTCGATTACCACATTTCAATCGTACCAGAAATCATCGCCTAATCTAATAAGACTTTGATATATTTATTAGTGCATCTTAAACACCCTGTTTTCCTTCCTTGGACCAATAGATCTGCCTATGGGCGTATTTGAAGGAAAACAACCTGCATCACATATGAACGTTTTCATAAAACTTGAGCTAAAATTAACTCATTTGCATCCGCCCAAAAGATTTTTCGGAAAAGTGGGGGCAAATGAAGAGTTCCAATTTCGAAATTGTCAACCGTCTATTAGTCAAGTGCTGAATCTCTAACTTAGTTAACACGATTCGTTAATTCGACTTAATAAGTTGAATAAATCAGTTTTAATTTGAAACAACGCCGCCGAGATTATTTTAATGTTGATAAATTGTTTTCGTTCGATAATGAAATTGAATTTAATTTGGAGGACGATTTAATAAAAAATAAAATAAATTGTGCAATGTGTACAGTGAATTGTCAATTGTGTGGTTTTATGTATAATTTAAAATGATAACTGTAAATGAAATTGACAACGTTAAAGTTTAAATGATTAAGTTGATATAGTTATTAAATAATTTTTACACACAATAAACAAATTTAATATTGTTAAATTTGAAAAGTTTATTAAGAAATTGTTTGAAAAATAAAGTAACAAAAACTAAATCATGCATCAGTGACCTATCGAATTAATTGAACTGCATAGTTGGAATAAATTAAAGTTATTATTGGAAAGACATTTTGCTAAATAATTTTTTTTTAAATAATCACATTTAATAAAAATGTTCTGATAATATTTGTGAAATTAATAATTTATAATTCTGGTGCATTTAAACAATAATAATTTAATATTTTAATATTGTTAAAATATTTTAATTAAATAAATTTAATCATTTGTGCTGTAAAGTTCTTTTCTTCTCTGCCATTGGGCATGTTTCCATTGTTCTAGCCAAAGAAGAAATTTTTTGTGGATAATAATAGCCATTATCATAATTAAATTTAAAAACAAAATTTAATTATATATTTAATATGTTGGGTTACGGTTTTCCTCCTGATGCATATCTGCCAATGCCGAATCAACAGGCGTCGCGTGAAATAAATTCATTACAAACTAATGGACTTGCGGAAAATTCGGGAAATAATATGGAATTAATGCAAACTTTGGTGGCGAATGCCAATAGTACATGTGAAAATTCACGAAGATTTACTGTTAATAATTTGCTGCAGCTTGAGAACAGCAAAAATCTTAGGATAACTGATGGTAAATATTTGATGATTTGATATTTTGATTTCTATAGGGTCCGTCAGTTAACTTTTTTTTTGAAAATGCTATATATAAACTACTAAATGTTTTCTCAATCTAAATCTTTTCTATTTGAAAGTGCAATCCATCTGGTTAATACTCGAAAATAATTTCATTGAAATGGCTGTCTAACTTTTAAATGACTGTCAAAAAATTCTAAATTGCTACCAATAAAAAAAAGTTATATGGCGGACCCTTTACTATATTGCATTCAATCATCTTATATTATATTTCACAAAAATTGATAAAATTTGAAGATAATTGAATTTAATTCGACAAAAGTAAACTCTTATTTTCTAACCCCCGAAATACTAAACATATAGTAAGAAGCTAACTAATTATAATAAAAAAATGAATTTATAAGTATCTAGTGTAACTTTTTCACTTTCAATAGTAATATTATTAATAATTTATCTACTAATATTCTTTTCAAAATATCATTTTACATATTAAAAAATATTAAGCAAGATATTTTTGCAGCTAACGATATAAAAATTTTATTTGTGCCCTTTGAATTTTATCTATAGGTTTTGCTATTTGCAGTTTATATACAGATTTTTGATTGCAATAATTATGAAATTCAATTTCTATATCCCATTTTTCGCATTTTATGTTCAAATTTTGTAGTTTGAACCCATCATAATTGTGAAATTACGGCAAAGTAGAAGTAGCGGCTCAGTAGTAATAAATGAGTACTAGGATGAATGAGATTTGTTCGAAAGATTTCAATCAAACTAGAATTTTATTGAAACTGAAAAAAGGCTATTTTTCAAAATGATTTTTATTTGTTTTAATTATTTTAATAATAGATCGATAATATTCATAAGAATATGCACTGATGAGAGGTCAATTCAGACATTTAATGAATAATAAGTTTGACAACATATTTATAATTGCAGTAATATATATTATTGAATAATTATAAGCACTAAAGGTTCTGAGCGACTCTTTCTTACTTAATTGTGCTAGTTATTATAGTTCCTATTAAAGATCATGTTGTAAACATACCATTATATTTTATTTTAATCATAATATTATACTATATAATTTTTCTTTGCGTAAATAAATACATTTTGATATAATTTCGCGATTACTGGATTTGTCCAAACCATAAATAGTTTATTTTAAATAGTTTATTTTAAAAAATATGGTCGCTTCCAGTATAATTATTTAAATAATAAAATCTTGAATTTTTAAAATATTTTCATTTTTTTTTAAACATATCAAAATTGGGTAGGAATAAAAATTGTCTTTTGATATAATTTTGCGATTACTATATATAATTTTGATATAATTTCGCGATTACTGGATTTGTCCAAACCATAAATAGTTTAAAATATTATTTATTTAAAAAAATATGGTCGCTTCCAGTATAATTATTTAAATATTAAAATCTTGAATTTTTAAAATATTTTCATTTTTTTAAACATATCAGAATTGGGTAGGAATAAAAATTGCCTGATTAGCATGTACAGCATCATATGCATATCAGGATTAAGGAATGTTTTTTTTGTATTCGTTCCATTCGTATTTGATATTCTTTATTGTATTATCCTATTTTCGTATTTAATGTCATATATTTATCAAAAAAAAATTTTTTTTATTTTAATATTTGAATTGATAATATTTAATATATTTGTGTTCTTAGTATAAAATTTAATTGTCGATAGGTTATAGGCGATGTCCTAATTACTTAGTTAATTGACCAAACACAAAATGTATAAAAATAAATCTAACAAATTGCTGAGTTTGGAATTCTTATGTTTTCTTCTCGGCGGTAATTACTTTTGTGTATTTGGTTCATTAATTTCTAGGACTAAGCTATTAGCGTAACACCACAGCGGTTGCTACAAAACAAGCAGTATATTTCATTTTGAGAAACAATCAATTATATTATTTATTTTAGAATTTCGAAGATTTTTCTTTCAATCACAAATTTCACATTTTGCGGTTTGGCCGCAAATGTTTGTCTTTATAAATTCAAAATAAAATTCAGACTGGGCATCATTTCAGAGTTTTGAAAAAAACGCTTATGAAAAAATTGTTTTAGTAATTAATTGTATAAAGTATATAATTCCTAAAGTATAGAATATCTAATTATTCCACTGGTATGATATTTATTCTCTTAGTATTTAAGTCATACGGCAAATAGTATCTAGCTTTTAATTATATTAGTCGAAGTAATTTCAAATTTTGTATGTATATTTTCATGATATGACACCCTTTACTGTTCAAGCAATAATGTAATATAATTTATGAATTTGAGCACATTTTAAAAAATCAATCTATTTTCAAATGCAAAAAATTGTTCATTTCTATATTCTGTAAATGGGTCCATTAATAATTAATTCAAATTATTATCAGGTGACGAATCCGACGGCAGCGTCAACGATGGAAGTGAAGACAATGAGCCTTCGCCTGCTGGTTTAACAGAAATCGGAACTGAAAATATACCTCGAAGCAGTTCAAAAAAACCGCGCAGAAATCGAACGACATTTAGTGCAGGTCAATTAGCTGCCCTGGAGCGCGTTTTCGAACGCACTCATTATCCTGATGCGTTTGTTAGAGAAGAATTGGCGGTTCGGGTTGGACTCAGCGAAGCTAGAGTACAAGTAATAATTAGAGAAGATTTACTAGTAATAATTAAAGAAATGAAGGTTTCATCGTGATATCAAATTGATCATTCTTCACATTCGATATAGCTTTGTGTTCTTTTGCAAAACAAACAATTGAAGGTTTTTTAAAATATTGTATTTAATATTAATTGAACAAAATCTCATAATAAGGTAATCTAACAGTAAGGTAGCTGTAACCTACCGTGATAATCTAACAGCAAGAGAGCCTGCCAAAGGGGAAAGATTTATTATGTTAGACCAATGGGATTTGATTCATATGTCTCAGAATATCAAAAATATTTGTAGTAAAATAAGTTCGAGAGAATTCGGTATAAAAAAAGCAAATTCGAGACAAATATTGCCTCTAAAAAATCCGAAACGTAAAATAGAAATGCGGTACTCTCCCGTCAAACCTGAGATGTTATGGTTACATTTCTTATAAATATAAATTAAATTTATACCATTTTGCTAATTATATTGCAGTGTTCGTTACCAACTGATAGCTTTTTCGCTTTTATATTCTGTTGTATTCACATGCCAATTACACTACAATTTCTAATACATATTAGACAATATTATGATGTGTTAATAATCTTTTTTTCAGGTATGGTTTCAAAATAGACGAGCAAAATTTCGACGTAATGAACGCAGTGCGCTTTCTTCCCGCGGCTCCAATGCCTCTGCACCCGAAACGGTGGTCGCACCAGTACCACCGACCGCGACACCAATGAGAACCAACGACAGCTCAACCTGCCCATCAATTCCTAACCATCGGCAAGCATTAGATTGCATAGCTCCTCATTATTCTGATTGGAAATCTCAAACAGCAAATTTTAATCATTATCCAACCATGATGGCTGGTATGTTTGCAAAGACTTCTCCATATTACAATAATAATTATAATTCACCTGGGTTTAGTACAAATGAGTCGCAAAATCACTATCAGACCCAATCTTGTAGTTTTGCAAATGGATCTCATAGTCAGACTGTTGTCCCTTATTACACTAATAATCTACAAAATGACTATGGAGGTATCACAAATAGCATTGCTAGTCTACGATTTAGAGCACAAGGATATCCAATGCATCATCCGCAGTTTTAAATTTATTCCTTTTTTTGCGATTTTTAAAAAACTGTTGATAAATCATCCATATCTTATTAATCTTAAAAAAAACAATCATTTATTTAAATAAAACTAGATTTGGAATACTTTCTTATTTAACCTTATAGAAGTTTCTAATATTTCTAATCAACATAATTTATAAAATATATTATTATAATGTGCCAACCTTGTTATTTATGATTATAAAACGCAAAATTATATAAAAATTTCCTTGGATCTATTGAACGTTCAATTCTAGTCACATGTTACACGAATGTTCTTAATTGTGAGATTTTTTCCATACAGCAATGTACTGATTATATAAAAATGAATTTCAAAATTATTATTGTCATGCTCGAGTCACTAGCTCGAGACAAAGTCAATATTGTTTTGCAAAAATGTAAGCTACATAAATATTTAAACCATTGTGGAATAAAACAATTATTACACATCTTTACCAATAAATTATTTTTATATTATTTGAAAAGATTGTCTTAAATTAGGTTTATAAAATTAGGCAGATTGTGGTAATATTTCTATACATATTTTAGAAAATTTTTGATCACATGTTTACAGTAATTAATAATTAATTCGATTAATATTTAATAGTAATAAATAAAAAGAAATAGCACATGTTCAAGGTGCCATAAAGTAAGTTTTATTAATAACAAATTAACATCAATACTCAGTTATGTACACTTTTAATCATAATGTGAATATGCATGACCTATATTATATGACTATAAATAAGTGAATAGCAAAATTTCTACATATATACAATAAATATTTTTATAACTAAATATATATGGAATAATAAACAAATTTAAATATAGAACAATATTACTAATAATACCTTAAATTAAAACATTTTCTTTTTTACAGCAGTGTATCGTTCCATATAGTTTTCATATCCTTCCACATTTTGCAGCTGCTTATTATCGAATAAATTTCCATCAAGACACAATGTAGATATTTTAGACTCGATCAATATTTTAGGGTGAACTTGTTCCACGGGTAAGCAATTTTCCTCTAGTCTTAAAGTTTTCAGTCGAGGACAATCAGCAATTGAATCGGATAAAAATGATATCTGATTTTGATTGAGTATTAATTCCATTACATATAACTTTGATACTTCATCAGGAACCATTGATATTTTATTCCTGGATAAATCAAGAGAATCAAGATGCTTCAGACCACATAGCATAGTAGGAAAAGATTCTAATTGATTATCACTTAATGTTACTTGCTTTAAATTTTTTAATTTAGACAATGAATTAGGTAAGGAATTAATGAAGTTGTTGTTGGCATTGAGAGTTTCTAATTTAATAATGAGACCGATTTCATTTGGTAAATGTGTTAATTTATTACAACTTATGTTTAGTTGTTTCAAATGTTGAAAATGACTTATATCAGAGGGCAGTGCATCAAATCTGTTATCAGACAAGTCAAGTGATCTCAGTACACTATTCAATGGCTTGAGCTGAGGAGGAAATTCTTTCAATTTACTGTTCGAAATCTTTAATACACCAGTTTTTCGTGCATTTTCATAATGCTGTTTCATATTAGAATTACCCATAGTTTAAAATTTTATTTTCTATAAATACATTTATAAATCAAAAAAAAATTCTATAAAATTCAACTTCTCTAATAAAACTGTTTTTGACGTTTCTACACAAATAATTTGACATTTGCTTTTAGAGTGAACTTGGCTGGGGAATGATAAGAAAGCCAACATAAGAAACAATCGCTAAATGTCAAAAACATCTGTATTCTGTAATAACATTGAAACATCTGTTGCTTCCCGCTTTTATTCTTAAGATGATGCAGTCACATATATTTTATAATAAACGTATCGCAATTTTTATATTTACTTTAAATTAATAAAAACAATTCATGTTATAAATTAGAAATGTCGAGTTTAATAGTGAATTCCCAAGATGCAAACGATGATAAATATTCTAGTTCAGCAGACGATAATGAAAAGCGCTTTAGCCATGGTAAATCATAAAATTTACACTCTTATATTTGATTTAGTAGTAATATTAGTTTTATTCTGAGCTAATTAATTTTAATTCAACATCCTTATTATGACAATTGTCTTATAAATTTCTTGGAAATGCCTCAAATAAGTTTTATAACATTACCATATTAATAAGATTGGGAGCAAAAAGATGCAATTAATTAATAGTTGAAAACATGTCGTTATTATCTAGCATTGCCTTTTATAGTATGCATATGCATATGCCTAAAGCATATGCCTTATATAGTCAATCATTTTTTAATTCAATTTGAATCTGCTAGGAAGTAAATGTAAAATCTGAAGAAAATATTTTAATTTTTTAGATCCACGAATAGAAATTATGTTAAAATCATTACCAAGGCTGGATGAAATATTTGAAATACACAATTGCATAGGTTCTGGAACCTTTAGTTCAGTTTACTTATCTACATTAAAATCAGAGAATGATTTAGCATTTGCAGAGAGACAAAAGTTTGCAATAAAGTATTTATTACCAACATCTCACCCCAAGCGAATTGAAAGAGAATTGATGTGTTTGCAGAAAGCCGGGTACCGTATTAAGAAGACTATTGACAATTTTTGTATTCATTTTAATAATTTATCAATTTTGCAGTGGGTGTGACAATGTAGTAAAATTACATTTCTGTATGCGAAATTTGGATTCTGTAGTATTTGTTATGCCGTATCTAGAACATGATGATTTTACGGTTTGTATTTATTAGCTGGAACTTTATATTTATATATAGATAAATGTATTCATATATTATATATATATAATCGTAAAATCATAATTGCGTTATTAAACAATTTTTTTTTGTTTTTTTTTTTTTATAGAATTATTTACTAGATATGGGACCTGCAGAGACCCAATTATATCTTAGAAATTTACTGATTGCTCTATGTCGAGTGCATACATTTAATATAATACACCGTGATGTTAAACCTGATAACTTTCTGTATGACAGAAAAAATAAAGAGTAATTATTGCTAATTATGAGGATCAATAAATCATTTGACTTTTGCTTTATCATTTTATCATTTTAGGTTTTTGTTAGTTGATATGGGTTTAGCACATCATGTGGATGATAAAATGTCTTCAATGCCAAAATTGATCCCCCTTACTCCTACCATTGATCATAAAAGAAAGCGTGCTAGTGACTGTGAGGTATATGTCAGTTTCTTTAATGCATTTTATATAAACTAATTCTGTCATAACCATTTATAATTATTATTGAGATTATATTTATTTAGAATGATCACAAAGGCGAAGCATCTCCTGCACAAGTTAGGAAAAAAGTAGCATTGGATACTAATAAAACTATTACAACACCTAAGACATTAGATAAATTCTTAATTAAGTCCCCACTAAAGCCATCAAATAATTTAAATAGTAATAGCCTAACCCAAAATAGGAGAAACTCTTTGGTATCAAATGATAGACGTACCATGCTTAGGTTGGGTTTAAGAAGTAATTTAATGGATTCAGAACAAAATAAGGTAATTTCGTGTTAATCTTTAAAATTTAGCTATAATTCATATGTATATTTAGTTTTATTTATTGTTCAAGAGAATTATATACTTTTAGGCATTTACATTTACATCTCCCTTACCCAAAAGAAATAGCGTATCAAATTTATTTGATACAAAATCAAATACTCAAGTTAGTTCTCCTATCCCGGAAAAATTGCAAAATGAAAAAAATAATATAGCAAACTCATTGTCAAGCAAGAATATAGAAAAAGTGTCAACTAATGTAGAAGCCAGTAGTAAAGTTAAATATAACACAAATGCCAGGCTGCGAGATAGCAGAAAGTCGTTACTAGCATTAAAATCTAGTATTCAGAATAATAATAAAAATAAAATCAAAGCAGAAAAAATGTGTGAATGCCTTGGAAAGTCTTGTGTCTGTCTAATTTGTAGAAGCAGAAAACCTATTCCAGCCAATAGAAATGGAACTAGAGGGTTTCGTCCACCTGAAGTCTTGTTAAAATATACTGATCAAACTACAGGTATGTTTCAATAGTTGATTACTATTAAAAAAAACTATTACAATATATTGGCTTAATTAACAGCCTGAATAAAAATCACTATCTATAACATAGTTAAAATTGTTCCTGATATGTGCAATTAATATTTATGTAACTAATCTTTTACCTGTTTTTTATCCTATGTAACTTATTCTTCTTTTATTTGTTAAAAGCTGTGGATATTTGGGCAGTTGGAATAATATTATTATGTATTTTGTCACGATGCTATCCCTTTTTTGATGCTCCTGATGATTTGACAGCATTAGCGGAACAAATAACTCTCTTTGGTACAACAAAAATAAAGAACTTAGCTACATTATTGAGTGAGTATTACTAATATATATACTAATATTATATTATATATAATTTAGTATTAGTTTGAAAATGGAAATGTTTGTTTTTTATATTTAATAAAAGTTTTGAAAGATATTATAACATATTAGTGCAATTTAAATATACTTGTTTCAGTATATTAACTATTTTGAATTACTTTTCAGAGAGATCAATTACTATGGATTGCCCACATTTAAAAGAAAGTAATTTGAGGGAAGTCTGCACAATTTTAAGGCAAAGAGATTGTTTCAATAAAAGCTACTTGAAGTTCAAAGTGAGTTATTTCTCTGATGTTTTAACATTTAGTTTTTTTATACACTACATATGTTGAGTGAAACACTTCTTTTATTTATTTCAATTTTTTTTTATCTTTGGATTTGAATGTAGTATAGTTGAAATCGTTTTGCATGGCTTAATGAAAATTCCATTTTATTGATTAGAAGTTATGTCATAATTAGCATATGTAAATTTTAAAACAAATTACAGTAATTGATTGTACAAATGATTTAATTTTAATGTTATAAATATTCTAATTACATTACATTAAATTTTAATGTGTTAAGCATTAATTTTCAGAAGAGGAGCGCAGAAGATTTTCCTGATTCAACATATGATCTTTTATCAAAACTGTTAGATGTTAACCCTTTCACTAGAATCACAGCAGCAGAAGCTCTTAATCACAAATTCTTTAGTGAAAATTTAGCTTGTTGATTAGAGATATTTTATTATCAAAGTAGCTCGATATTGAATAAAGTACAAAGATGTAGATACATTTTAATATATTTATTATATTATTTAAAAATTTAGTTGTTTTTAGAAATTTTAGTAAGGATTTGAATGAAGGAAATTTATGAGTCACTTTAAATTATCAAAATAATAAAACTTCAACATTTTTGAATTCATGCATATTCGCTCACTTAATGAGAAGAGGAATAAATTGCAGAGTACATTTAAAGATTATTATATAATTAAAATTTTTCATAAATAGCCATGTAATGTTCTTGACAACTTGAAAACTCAAATTCTCACAGCTTTAGATTTCCCCTGTTTTATTATCAAATAATTGTATGTCATTGACAAAGTAATAATGATATAGTTCATTTGAATTCTTTGGATATGTGGAAGTGAAAACGAATTCGATATCAATTTATTTTTTCAACTATCAATAATTGATAAAAAATATGTACAAACCAATTTGTGCGTCTTGATTTTTTATTTTTGGTTCCGATTATATGTTTTTACTTATTTGAAAAAAAAAAAGTTCACTGTTTTAACTGAAAACTGTAATTTCAACGTTATGTTGATCTATAACGTTAAAGTCTGCTTCAAATAATTTAGATTGAAATATTGCGTATTACTCCTTTATGAAATAAGTATAACATAATATGTACTTTTAAGATTTGCATTCAATGATTTATCTATTTTTTATGATAAAACTTTAAATTGGAACATTATCATTGTAACGATAGGATCAACATGTACAGTGTCATTAATGTAATGTTTGGATTGGGGTAAATGCAAAGAAAATGTAAACACATTCTCTCTCCTTAGATAAAAACAATTCAATTGTATTTTATATAAAATATAAATAATGAAAATATAAAAAGCATAAAAATATAAGCTGCAAATAAAAGAGCAGCACTAGGATAATCTTCTCGAAGTTTGCTCAAAATGTTCTTGCTTGAATCTTGCGCAAAATTAACGGTCCTGGAGATATTTGGAATCTTGGAATTTTGGATAATTGTCTCAGTTATCTTTCAACGTAGCTTTTAGTATACTATAAGCCCAGGATACGATTATTTGTGCAAATCTGTGTTTGCGCAAATACCTTCAAACATAACGTACGAAATTGGTGCGCAAGTTTGCTCAAACATACTACACATCGTGAATTTGCACAAATAATCGTATCCTGTGTAGCGGCCATCATAAAGTATAAGGGAGAAGTATGTATATTGTGAATCTACTATATTATTTGAATATATTATATTCTCATATTGTCTAGGGTGAATCTTTTTTTTTATTATTTTAATAACTTTTACAACTGTCCTGAAACAGACAACAAGTAAAATATTTGACATGAAATTGCCAGTGATTTGTCGAAGGTCTCATCTATTGTTGATTAATGCAGAAGAAATTTTCTTTTTAATCGGGCCCTGGTAGAGTTGTTCTGAAGTTTTCCCGCGAGCAAGTTCGTGTGATCAGGCGATTTCTAAATTTGTGTGAGTAAGCGATTATTTCATCCTTAACTGTGCTAGTGGCTGTGTCTTTGTGTATTAACCAATTTGGAACATACTATATGGTGCTTTCAAAATTTCTTTTAATAACCTGTTTTGAAATTTTGAATTATTAAAGCGTTTGAGTTGGAAGTTGATCCCCATGGCTGTATGCCGTATGTCCAAATTGGTTTAATGATGGCTTTTTAAGGGTAAATTTTATTATGCGTGTCAAGTTTTGATTTTCGTCCAAGGAGCCAATCATAGATAAAAGAGGAGTATAATAAAGAATATAATCATAGATAAAAGAAGCCAATGATATCTTCTTCTGGTTTCTTCAAGCTGCTTCCTTTTTTTCTTAATGTGTTCTTTCCAGGTTAGTCTCTTATCCAGGTGTAAACCTAGATATTTGACTGTATCTAGGTCTAGGGTGAATCTACCGCCTGGATTTAAGATTTAAATGTTATCTTTTGCTTTACAGTGTATTTTACAACACATGGCATCTTTTGCTGATTGCATGAACTTGCCAAAGCGCAGCGCAAGCGCACATTTAACGCATGGCAAATGTCAGAGTAGTAGCAGGATTTTGTTCGTAGTGGTCACAGTGTTCGTTAATTTGTGTAAAAAATAATTTTATTTTGCGGTTATTACGACGTTTTGTTTGTGATTTTTTATTCGTTATGTTATAATTTGTTTTGCTACCAAAAAGTGATTAAATGGAAAGCTGAAAATTGACAATATTTTTGTAATTATCTGTGATAACTTAACCTATAAACATAAGGGAAAAACAACTGAAGATGTAAGTGGATAAGTTTTTTTTTTATTATAGAGCAAAATTGTATCTGTTTGCAATATAATTTATTTAAGATTAAAATGTCATTATCGTTAGGCATTTGATAATTAAGAATTACTTTCATATGGCGTAATGATTCTCAGGGTTAGATAATCGTGGCCCAGTAGAATACTTTTCAAAGTGAATGTGGTGTTTCGATAAGTGTCA
Source organism: Ctenocephalides felis (assembly GCF_003426905.1). Lineage (NCBI taxonomy): Eukaryota > Metazoa > Arthropoda > Insecta > Siphonaptera > Pulicidae > Ctenocephalides > Ctenocephalides felis. The sequence continues at coordinate 36,753,749 of NW_020539725.1, read as the reverse complement.
TATATCTAGTTTGCAATGATTTATTTTTGTTTGTATATTTTATCCTTAGTAGGTTTTCAATTTGTTTTTTTTTTTTCATTACAAACAACATTAAAACAATAAATAATTAATTATTATGTACGTTTCTACACAGTATGTGTGTCATCATTCAGCATGTTTAACAAATTCTACAATTTTTTTACAAAGTTTAAAAGAATTACAAAATTACTAGAAAATATACCAAATGAATATATCCTTATATACATGCCAAACCAGTAAAAAAACAGAACACACAATTTTCTTCGCAAAAAAACAAAACGAGTAGTCTTGCATATTTTCATTTGTTCTTCTAGTAATTTTGTAATTCTTTTAAACCTTGTAATTAGAATTTGATCAACGTGCTGATTGATGACACACATGCCGTGCCGAAACGTAGCACTCTTTATTATTACTAAACAGATGATTAAAAATATTTTGACCTATGACATCAAAACAAAAACTTGTACTAAAACGTATATAAAAAAATCTATAAGTGAATAAAATAATTTTTTTACAAAGTTTAAAGAAATTACAAAATTACTAAAAAGTATAACAAATGAAAATATCCGTATGTACCGTATATTAATATCCGTATATTAATTTCAATCACGAAACTCTTTGCCTACAAGATTTACATTCTACATTCAATTTAACGCAGAATGTACCAGATTTAATTTACACTGCGATATGGAGTTCCCAAACCCAAAATTTTAATGATGCAAATCAAGTTTTGTTTACATTTGTATTTAATTAATCATTGTACAGTATAATATGTATCTAAGTACTTATTATTTACATATATTTGATATGAATAATTACTCAGTACTGCATTAAAATATAAAATCTCAGTTACTGCATAAAACTCTATAATCTTTTGAGCGCTATTAAATTATTATAACATTCCTCAAAATTATGAGTGATAGGGCTGCAAGTTCATAAATTCTAAGGAATTAAATTTACCCAACGTAAGTAACATCACGTATATTTTTGGATATTTTTTTAAAAAATTTAGGATTTTTTTTAATCAGGTAAAAAATAATTACACGAGATACCTTACTAGACCCCTTTCTCTTACCACGTAATATTTTGTGATTTTTTGTCAAACCCCTCCTCACCTTTTAAGCTTCACGTGATTAATAGCCTCTCTCTAAGTCAGAACTTAATTTTTTTAGATTCTTTTAGATTTCAATTTAAATTCTATATCTTAAATTCTATTTTCAATTCAAAGTAGTATTGTAAAATCCCATTGACTACAATATATCTGTAATGGATGAATATTAGTGTCATTTATTAAATAAGATTTATATGTAAATCATCATTTCATACTTTTTAAATCCTCGTGTAATTGAATTACCCAACGTCTTAAATAAATAAATGTTCATGATAATTGTAAGTAAATTAAAATATTATTAGAGAATATTCTTAAGTTTTGAGATAATGCATGTTGAATTGGTGATTATAAAGTCATGCTAATAATTTAAATTAGCAATATTAAAAAAATAGGTATAACACATTACCTATTGATATATAGTTTTAGCACCTACAATTAGCAATGACATTTTATATTAAAATATTTTTTTATGTAATATTGGACTATATATTATTATATATTGGATTATATATTAAAATATTTGCAATTTATTGTATCATTTTCTATAAATGTACTATATTAAAATAAAATTACCATCATAATAAAATTATTAATTTAATTGATTTTAAATATTTACTCTTACGGTAATATATTCTCACTACTCTACTATAATTGTGAGTAAATTATTTTATTCCTTTTATTAATAACAGTCAGAACTTAGTTATATTCTACAAGTTTTTTTGATTTACATTAGATAAGTCAAAATAACTTTAAGTAAAGATAGAAAACAACATATCATAATTATATTACCCAAAATCAGAAAATTTTGAAAACTCTTCAAATAATTTATATATCTTTTGAATTTGTAATGTTAGTTGTGGGGTACCAGATAAAATTTTTTTGTAATGAACACTTCGTGTGTAAAATATTCGTTCTTATCAAGGTATTTTTACCTAATAGGTATTACGTGCGTATTTGGATAATATTGATTAATACCAGTTTTATTGATCGGTATATATTTTTATAGCTATTTGTTTCATAATAATTACAATGAATCATTACGCTAACGTTTTCAATTATTTTCAAATCGTACAATTACCATTACATAAACATTATGAAAGGCATTGTGCTTGTACAATAAATGTAAAATTAGAAAGTATCGCTCCAGATTTGTTCACGTGCTTACAATTTTATCTATGTTACTTATCAGATTACAATGTATTTACTTATCAGAATTAATTTATATCAGCAAATTTACGTATAATGGAACTGGTGCTCGATACATTGTTGCAAATGAAATTTTTTTATCTGGCTTTATACAATCTGAAAGTGCTACATATATGAATAGATATATATATACAGGGTCGGATTTAGAAATTTGGCGCCCTGGGGCACTGTCGAAAATGCAGCCCCATTTTTTATGTCTCATTTTTCTAAAATTAAAATAACTATTCTATTGCAGAAAATTTATTATGCATTCCAAACTTGTTCTATGTATGGATATAATTTTTTTCCTAATTTCCAAATTTTGCCGCCCCAGAAAATTTACCGCCCCGGGCACTAGCCCCAACTGTCCCTACTGTAAATCCAGCACTGTATATATATATATATATATATATATATATATATATATATATATATATATGCATATATATATATTATTAAACCCGCTCTTCTTTTCATTTTCTTTACAAAGCGACTCTATAACAATATTTAAATGTTATAATTATTTTTATGTGACGACGATGCTTGTACTTTTGTCATGTAGTACAAATACATGATTTATTATCAACTAGTTTAACATAATATTAAGAATATCTAAGAACATCGACTTTTATTGTTTTTATATCTTTACATTTTATATTTCTGTTTCTAAATGATGATATTTCATTATTGAATATTATCTAAAAACGTTTTTTGTCTATTCCTCATCACTATAACTATAACTACAAGATCTTATTACTATTATAAACTATTTTATTATTATTTACTATAAGATTTTATTATTATTATAACTATAAGATCTTATATCCCTTTCCTATTAATAATAATATTTTTCTATTTTCAATGAAATGCGACTGATACTGTTCCGTTTAAGATATTGCAAAATGTTTTGTAATAGTTATATTTTATGACATTTTTTATTAGAAAGTGTATTAATTACGATATTTTATGTAAAACGAACGTAAACATTACGTTGAAAAAGTTAAGTAAAACTAGTCTTTAAAATTTCATAATACAAGTTTTTTTTAAGTTATTTGCAGAAAATTCGTCTAATAAGTAAGCCCAAATTAGAATATATGCTTTATTTATTTAATAAGTTGCTTGATAAACCAGACATGAGAAATAGACTCAATTGTTCAGAAGAATAAATTTAAGAACAATAAGATCGATTGATGCAGATTTTTACATTGTTCAAAGTGCAATATGGAAAAAAATAGATTAAAAAAACGGGTAAAATTTACTTTCGGTTCGATTATTATTTACTATTTCCAAATCAGATCTTATTTTTCCATTAATGATCCAAATGCGATTTTTTATTCGAATTATAGACTTTCGATTCTATTATAGTAGAAACTCAACTTAGGGGGCGTCCATTAATTACATGATCGACTTTTTAAGGATTTTTGGACCCTCCTCCCCCTTGGTGATACGTGATGATATTCAAAATTACCCCCTTTCCCTCACCAAACATTACGTGTATTTTTATTACGAAAAAATAGTAAATTTTTAAATTTTTTTTTGAAAATGTTTGTATTTTGTAAAAAAAATCAAGTGAAGAATAAATACACTTGATATCTTACTATACCCCTTCCACCCACCACATAATATTTCGTGATTTTTTGTCAAACCCTCCTTTCCTTAAAACCCACACGTGATTAATGGACACCCCCTTACCTTGTAACTTACTTACTAACTTATTACTACCTAATCGTATTTATTTAAAATAGATGAAATATGCAAACATTAAATATTTGAAGCAGAATTTTGACATGGTTTCGGTTTTTCTTCTGAAACCCGTAAATAGCATATCATGAAATCTATTACATAAAAATAAGTCGGGTTTTTAGGCAATTTTTTTCTTCATCTTTCAATTACCAAACGAAATGTTACATAAAATGAAACCATCTGGTGGTGAAACGGAGTTCGCCCGGTTTGCTAGTATGTTATAAAATTATCATAGGCTAATAATGTCTGCACTGTATTTTATTATTGTCTCACACGTGGTTGTATCATTTATATTTTACTTTTAATCATTATTAAATAATTTATTTTCGCACACTTTTGATCAACGTTTGTTTTAATTAAAATTGTTTCCTGCGACTGATCACGTTCAATAAATAACTGTAATCAGGCGGTGCTCACTGATTGATCAGCGCTTGTGTTGACAATACAAGAGATTCATCCGTTTCAATTAAATCAATTTCTTTCAATTGCGAACTATGGTACCAAAATAGATTGCGTATAGCGAAACCTATATATTTTATTACCTATATTATGATGTAAAATGTAATTCAATTCCGTTTACCACTTAACTCGAAGATAGTGAGATATAAAATTTTGTCTTATCTCATATGTAGCTTTCCGTATAATCAATTTGTTATATATTAATAATATGTACTGTAGTCGTTTACTACTGCATTAGCTAAATTAAGTCAAAGTAATATTTACTAATAATAAGATTGACTACTGGAGGTGTGGGATTTATATTTGAGTACATTCTTATATTAAATGACATCCTCAAAATATATATTTAAATAAATCTACTAAACTTGTTGGTTTAAGTTTAAGAAATTTCATGGCCATATGTATATAGAAAACATATGTAGCTAGAATATAAACTTTTTTCGAAAATATTCCTGAATCACAGTACCTAACCAGCACTATCAGTGGACTTTTAAACTATCAGCACAATAGTTTATAAAAAATAATTTTATCTCATTACTATTTGAATTGTTGAAAAAAAACAGTACATACATACTGTCATTTATATTTGATGTCTTGATTAACAAAAATAAATTGTAACAAAAAAAAAACTATCTGAATCTAAACTATCTTCGAAAATATTCTTAAAACACAGTATCTACCCAGGACTATTACTGGAGTTTTAAACTATCAGCACAATAGTTTATAGAAAATAATTTTGTCTCATTGCTATTTGAATTGCTGACAAAACAGTACATACATACTGTCATTTATATTCGATCTCTTTTGATCAAAATATGTTTCCAATTATTTGATCAACTATTATAACATTGTAATTTGAAAATTTGGTTGTTTTTTTTTTCAATACCTCTTTGTAACTATATTGGCAAATACTATTATTAATGACTGCTTTCTAATGTGTGTTCAGTGATTACTTGAGAGTTTCTATTTAGATTTGATACAAGAATGACTATATTATTACACCAATCAATAGTAAAAATTATCCTAAGATTTTTTATAAAATATCATATTGTGGGTTCTGGATTTATTTAGTAGAAGGGCAGGAGACACACTAATAAACTGTGGCGTATGAAAGATATGAAATTCAATTTAAAATACCTATCATAACAAAAACAATTTTCTCTATAATCATTTATATAAAGACAGATTTTTTATTGATTCAGAAATAATGGCTGTATTACCTTTATTGGCAGATATTCGAACATTTTCAACGACAAATGTAAAAGTAGTAGTCCTTGAACATACGTAATAGCAAATAGACAACGAAGTATAAGAAAAATATTTACATATACCAACTTATCTCTTATATTTACATACATACATATATACATATACATATATACATATACATATATATGATTTAGTTCATTAATTTGTAGCTTGTTTCCATACTTTAAAATACTCATTATTTATCTTGTTAGAAATATGTACAATATTTTAAAGTGAATATAGCTTGTTCCCGGAAGTGCTAAATCAAATAAAATAATAAATGAATAAAAATCATCAGTATTGAAGATTTCTAATTGTACATTATACATTATATCAAATAAAGATAAGCCAACCCTTGGGTTTGCAATGTAGTTAAAAGAAATGTAACATATAAAATAGCCTATGTTCTGATTGCCGTTAAAAAAAATAATTAGACCTGTGTCTAAAAATACTCAGTAAATGAATTTGTCAAATATGATGATTTTGGATCTGAAAAAATTACAAATTAAGCAGTTTAATTTCGAAATGTTAAATTTGCAGCTCATGCATGATTATGTTTATATGAATATGCATGAATATTTTGTTTTGGCATGTTTAAAAATCTGTATATATATATATATATATATATATATACATTTTTTAAAGACAGCAAAAAAGCATCTTTCTACAATGATGAAGTAGCTGACAGTTTTACTGAACGTAGTCAGATAATTGTTCGTTTGAAATGTGTTATTTGTTGTGATATAATTGGTTTGATTTATATAATATCATTAATATTTGCGCAAAGTCAAATTGGACCTTTGAGTCTCGCCCTGCTCTACATATATAGTTTTTATTAAATTTACTTTAATTCATCGAATGTTACTTGAAACTTCTCAAAAAGTAGGCCAAAGAAGAAATTCTTAATTCATTTTCTATCTCTCCTCGGAGAAATTTGATTTTTTTTTAAAGCTCAGTAGTATTATTTACAATTATACACGAAATCCAGAGTCCAAATAGAATCTGAAAAACTTGAAACGTAAGTCGAAAGACCAAAAAAGTCTTGGATTGGATTATACCACGTTTTCTATAGTAAGTGTATAAAACTTCCAGTTTGATTGTATTGACAAAATATAGACAAACTAATGGGGTTTATAATACCTCACTGTATATAGCATTCAAATAACACATCCTTATAAACTTAAAGTATTAATAATTTTGATTCTCTAGAAATTATTTAGAATAAACCCTACTTAGCAAAACAACGTTTGCCGGGTCAGCTGGTATATATATATAATTTTAAAGTCGAGCATTCTAAGATTGCAAGAGTAATTTTACTTAAAACCACGCGTTTATTTTTAGAAAGTCATGTATACGCATTATTGAGAAGTGCAATAAAAAATAAATTGCGATAATGAGTTCAACTTTCTTCTGAACATAATGTAAAATTTATTTTGCCTTTGTTATAAAATCAATATGCATTGATGTGTAAATTTGACAATAATAGTTTCTCTAAAATACGTTTCGGGTATCCAACTTGAGTAAAAGTTACTCTTACCGATTGTAAATTTTATTCAAGCACAGACTCTATACTTTACTATAGAGTAGGTACATGTTTAAATCAGTAATGTCATTATAATGCAATCTTAGCAGTGTAGTAATATAGTAAGTTGCATAAAAACTTAGACAAATTGCATAGATAAAAAATTACAGATTTTTATATTCATTTTCAAACATGGTTCTTTAATATACTGTTACTTCATGACTTTCGTAATCATGTTATACTTATTTAGTTATGCTTAATTAATATGAACACATCATACATTACGAACAATTACATATAAAGGATTTGCAAATAATATTTTTAATTTCTTGATTTGTATATATATATGCAAATACGCGAAAGTGTTCTTCAGACCAGACTCCTAATTGAACTTAATGTGACTCTACACTTCTACAGTTTAGGCAATTAAGAATAGAAACTAATGTATGCGACTAAATGCATAAGCAAAGCCAAAAAGAGAGTACTAATTGTAATAATACTTTGGAGTAAATTATTTTGTTATTCAGTTTTTTTATTATTAATGATAAGTACATACCTTTTTATAGAAGACGAATTCCTTTATTCCATTTTTGTAACGAATCACATATGCGACAAGAGTATGTTCTTTGAAATGGATTTGCAAGATTCCGTTACTGCAACTTTGTATTGAGTATAACATTCTGGAAGGCCACTTGCCATCGACATCTATTGCATGCATTTATTTATATTTTTCATATTTTATTTGTGACTAAAGAAATGCGATTGCTAAATTAATATATTATACGAATCTAATAATAGGGTTTACATACAAATATCTGATTCGTAGAAAACTTATCTTTTAAATATATACAGTGTTAATTATAATGTTCAATTATTTAATTTAGGTAATAGATGATAAATTGATGACGTTTTATACGAAGTTAGTTATAAATAAATACGTTGTTTATGTTGAGCCATTCATAACAGTGAATAGGGCAAACTGCAAAATTTTCCAATGAAAATTGATCAGTTTCAATCAGTTGAAGAGTACATAGAAAAGGATAGAATATATAAATAGGAAGAAGAGTAGGATTTATATAAGGAAAATAGTATGAGCATGAATATTGTATTGTAATTGAAATATTGTAATGAAATTGAAATATGTTGTAGGTAAATAAATGCTCGAGTAAGCGAGGTCAATAATATAAAAAAAACATACGAAAATTTGCATATCTCCTAGTTTTATTTTAGGAGCGTTGCAAAATATTTTACAATAATTTCTTTTCTAAAAACTTGCTAGTGTTCTTCATTTTCTTATAACTTTTTTTTATTTAAAACGTTATTTTATTAAAATAATAAAATTATTTTCATTTCAAATTATTACTGCTTTTGATTAATTTAGGTATTTTTTTCGGTTTCGATTTTTTTTCTAATTGCAATCTATCTATTACAAAGACATTCTTTGCTTTGCTCTTTTAACAGGTGATGGGTGTTTAGAACGCGACCCAGTAGTTGTCCTTTCTAGTTTTGGCATATTTTTAACATATAAATAGAATTTTTTACCTTTTATTATTTTTGTAGCAAAGCCAGGAAGACAATTTCGTAATATCATATTTTAAATCTATAATCGTAATTGAAAATATATCATTACCGGGTATCGAACCATTGCTTGCTAGATCACTTTTTATCAGAAAGCCACAGCCTGCTCCTTAATTTGAAATAACTAGTAAAATGTTTTTAGATATTATATTTTTACTTAATATTTATAGCAAATATTTCTGTAATTTTTATTCTTTCTAACAAATAACAAAAGTAGTTATTTTCGTATTTGTTGCTTTATCAAAAGCCGTATGTTATCGTTTATGATTCTTGACATGGTATGCAAATATGCATATCGTTTGCGCTGAAATCGGCTCGAAACAAAATTGTTTTGTATCGTTTTTTATGCGTCAATAGCATAATTCTTGTAGTTTTCTCTAAATAATTTAAAATTTGCATATTTTAAATTGCAATAGAGTTATTTCTAAATCCGATCATAACTGACTATGATCTCTAATGACAATTCAGCGTCAAAGCGACCCATTATTCAAATTAGAACCTTCAATAAAAATAATCAATGATCTATCTGAAAGGATGCTCTGAAAGCTTGCTAATTTCTTCTCCTTTTTTTCAAATTTAATATGAGTTTGTTGTTTAACTAAAAATGAGAAAATTTATCAATAAAGATTGCACTTTGACTTCAACATCGTGCATGTTACCTACATTATCATTTAATATTTGTTTGCATGGCTGCTTATCTTCTAGTATTATTGCTTTTGCACAGTCTCCTCTAATGGGCCTTTTATCAGCACTAATTTCATTCATATCAAATATGTCGTCGCAAAATAAAAATAAGCTGGAAATTTAAATTTATTAATTTGAAGGCAATTTTTGTGACCCCTGAATATGATTATACATAACTGTATGTCATCGTTTGCGATATGATTAATTAATATATTGATAGTATAATTTGAGTTCGAATGAAAGTTGCATAGAATAATCAATGCACAGTATTCCAAATGAATATTTTCTATCTATAATTATTATTGCTTTTGCATAACATCCTAATAGAATATTTTATCAAAATTAACATTATTAATTGGAAGATAATTTGTGTAACCCTAGATTAGGTTATTTTTAATTAGCTACAAATATTTGCAATGGGTAATAAATAATAATGTGATAATCTTATTTAAAAAAAATATTGCGAATCTGGAATATAAGTATGATTGCACTAATCATTAAGGACTCATTTATTCGCATTCGTTGGAACTTAAGAGATCTGGTTTTAGGTGACGCCTGAGAACATTTTTTTGAATTGTACATAATATCATGTTATGATATACGATTCTTTTAACAGCCATTGCATCATATTAAATTATGGATAATGCAACATATTTTTTAATTAGGGCTTGTTCGTAGGTAAGTGGCTTGTAAGAATCAGAGGTCCCGGGTTCGATCCCACTTCGAGCAGCCTGTTGTCAAGCAGTAGTGACCACAGTTTTCACTTGGAAATTTAGATAGCAATATGTTTCCAAGTGAAAATAGCCTTGATACGCATGCTGCATCAATGAAAAAAAGTCATCACTATTACAATAATTGTAATAATAAAAATCATAACATAGAGATGGGACAACTGTTTGGGTTTCCATCTATAAAAAACAAACCTAGTTTGTAAGAAATTTTTCACAAAAGCTCATAGGAGCTTTAATTCTGTTTTTTTTTTCATTACACTAATAAACTATTTTTCTTCCATTTAACTTTAAGATTTTTTGTGTTATTTAATAATCTATCATCTATGATTCAATTTTGTGTAGTTGTCCAGGTCCAGGTGTTGTAGTTTGCTTCGAGTACACATGCATTTTAATCATAATATTTCGCTAGTATTCAATATTGTGTATATTGTTTCTTGAATTTATATAGTTCAATATTACAATTTTCTGCAGTAAATGCATTTAGCTTTTAGTCTAGCATTGAATACTATTGATGATATTAGATAATTTTATTATTATTGAAAGCTATATGAAAAATGTTAAAAAAACTAGGTAACGTATGTAATTTATATTTTTGATATAGTCAAACTATTTTTAATTGTATATATATATATATATATATATATATATATATATATATATAAATGACAATAAAATCCCATTTACCATTAACGCTGATACTACTGTCTGGAAAATACTATAGACGCTTTGTTCTAATCTTTATGTAGTGTAGAATTATCACAATAATAATATTTGTTATTAATAATGGCTTGAATATGAACAATTGTTCTATATTGAAATGTGATATATTAGTTTTAATTCTATTAATTTATTCAATCAATTATGCCCATGTTCATAATCAATATGATATGCTCACAATAGTCGTATTGTTATGAAAAAATTCTTGGCATTCCATCACGGAAATTCTCACATTACAGACGAATATTTTAAGAGCATTATTGTGGTCGCAATCGATTTGATCTGCAGAGCTGGAGTAATTTTCTCATAGCATTCCCTAATATTGAAGGCAATATTTAATCATATTTAATACCTTTGTGCGATATTCAAATAGTTCTATAAATGAAACATTAATTTTATAGCTCGTTGGTAATTAAAAATTAATTTGCTTTTTATAATGGTCATGGATTTCAATTTATTTTTGATTGGAATTGCTGATTTTCATGTTTGGAAACTTTGATTGATTTATACAAAATTGCATTTTTATGTCGTATATTGGCACTTCAAGGCCTTATTCGATTGTTCGATAATCGACATAGTATTCTTTTTGGTTCTATATTTAAACTATATTTATATGTTATCCAAAATAAATAAAATTAATTTAATTAATTCAATTAAGTGCAATTGATTAACGAATTATATTTCGGTGTTTATAAGATAATTGTAAGTTTTGAATTACATGTTATTATAGTTGATAATGGTATTTCGAAGAAACCATCATCACATCTTTTTGTAGTCATATGTTATCATAACAGGATGAAGATTGATCTCCTCTTCCGAAATTTTATAATTACTAAAATACAAATCTAAGGATTCGAAATAACTCAAATGTTTTAAGTTGAAGTAACTATTTTATATCAGTTTTTATTGGAAAGAGTTTTTTGAATCATAAAGATCTATTATAATCTGTTATAAACATATTGTACTTTCATCTTCGTAGATGTCGAAAAAATAGCGTTGCATTCCATCACTTTTAACTTACAGATTATATTGTAATCTGATTGGTAAAACTAGCAAAAATAAAAAATAAAAAAGTGGAATTTTCACTGATTTAAATTAGATGTGAAGTTATGTGTGAAGTTTAATGTTCTGAATAATTTTTCAACTTATAAGTTATAATGTATAAAGGTTATTAGTCCTAAAAATTTGAAATATTTTTTCATTTCATATGGGGCTATTGGATTAACGTTTAATTAGCAACATTCGAATACACGATCATTATCTTTTTTTTTTCTTGAAAGAAATATGTGGCAAAACATGTTGAGATATTAAAGAATCTTGAGCTGGTTCATCCCTATAATTAGAACTTTTGCTATGGAGCTACGGCGTTCCAGAACGTGATCTCCGATATTAAAAATGTTGGAGCAAAATTTTGTGAATGGTTTACTACTTCACCATTTTCATTATTTTATTTACATATATTTCGGTTTGGTCTGATCAACATTTTACACAGTATAGAAGAAACCTAACAAAAATTAGTGCATATGATCAATTGGTTTAGATAAAACCCTTTAACTCATATGCCATTTAAACTCTCAAAAAATAAGTTGTCTAACCATCTATTATAAACACGTACACAGTAAAGTAACTTCAATATCATTATTTTGGTAAAAATCGTATGATTTTTATTCTTAGAGAAAAATTTATTTACAATAAAGCGACTTCATGAAATTAATAGACAAAATAGTCTCTATAATAAATATAGTCTCTATAAACATTTTTCACTAGTAACTACCTATTATGAGAAAATTACTAGTGAATTACTATTATAAAGCCTATTTTGTTAATTAATTTCATGGAGACGCATTACTGTAAATATATTTTCCTCTATGTATAAAAATCATACGATGTTTACTAAAATAATGATATTGTAGTTACTTTAGTAAAGAATTATATTGGGAATGCTTTACTGAATTGTGACTAAATCCTTTCAACAAATAAAAAATTATACTCAATATGCACAAAACGCACAACATATATAAATAAAAATATAAAATACCTTAGAATAGAGCATTGTAAAAATTGAATTGTTTAATAAAATACATAAATTTATTTTGTCTCATTTATGTTATACATATGATATGATGCGCAAATAGTTCAGTTAAAACAATAGGGACTTCAAACCCAATTCAATCTTAATCAATTTTAATAAAACAAGAGGTTGTATCATGAGTTCGTTATCAGCGCGGACGTGGCCTATTTAAAACGTCGCCGGTACAAATCAGAGTTTATTATTATTAAAAAGACAGTCTAAAACTATTTCAAGTTTTAACTGATTAAAAGTTGGTGTAGGTCACATATAGCATTCTGTGCGGTGTCATAAATTTTTTGATATTGTGAATTTTCGTTTTAGTAGGTAACTGAACTCAGTGGCGGATCCAGCTTCGGCGTCAGGGGGGGGTCATAATTGAAAAGTTTTTATAGTCCTCAATGAGTATGTAACAAATTTAATATATATATATATATATATATATATATATATACATATAAGATAGAGCGGGGCTTCGCGGGTAAAAAGGTCCACCACCGATATCTCAAGGAGGTTAAGGATTAAGGGGGTATTCTACTGTAGACGCATGAATTTCGCCCGATTTTTGAAGCGCTGTATAAAGGAAACAAATAATATTTTTACTATCGATTTTTTATCATTTGTTTATTGATATTTTATTATTACATAAAAAAATTATTAAAAAAAAATAATTGAAATTCACAAAGTTATGAGCAGTCAAAGTGGGGGTTCCCAAAAAAAGAGGGTGTCCTGGCGTACATGATTCCAACCCTCCTGGTGATTTGAAACATAAAAAATAGATGGATTCTTAATTATAATAGATGCCGCTATCGTATGAACCTTGGATAAGTTAAAAAAAATTTTTTTGGTTGAATGGCGGCAGTTTGAAAAAAAAAATATTTTTTTTCATGTTTTTTTAACAATTCCGATTTTTTTAAAAATACTAAATGAAAAGTTATAGTTTTCGGCAAGGTCCATACGATAAAGCGATATATAGAGAAGATCCTCTCCAAATTTGAAGTAAATCGGTTCATTAGAACTCGAGATATCCTTACCGCCAGCTCGAAAAAAGTAGTTCCGAGAAAAACGCGTTCAAAGTTTTGAGACAAGTCGGACCCGAACCGAGGCCACGTCACTAAAACGGCTATAACTCAGGAAATAATAGTAATTTTGAAAAATCCTTTTAATGACATATTTTTGAATAACTAAACTTTGAAAATGTGGAAAAAAAAATTTTTCGATTTTTTCAAAATTCTACAGTAGAATACCCCCTTAAAGTAAAGTTAAGGATTTCTTAACAACAATATTTGAAAGTGGAAGGAAAAATGTACAACCAGCCATCACCCTGATTCTTACGACGTTAAAAGAAGCATTTTTACAAGAGAAATTAAATAAATATTTATTTCAACTTTGCTGGTGAATATTTTGGACAAAATATCAAATTAAGGTTATATATAGAGTTATCTCTGTAAAAATGTATCTATAAAATTCATATTTTTCATTGGTTGAATAATGTAGCTAAACCCCTTTAAAATTAAGAATAGTAAATTGGATTGTTTGTCCTCTCGCCGTTCGATTTTACCCCGTCTATGGGGTAAAAAAGACCAAGTGACAAATTTTTAAAAAACAGAAAAAAACACATTTTTACAGTGATGAATTAGCTGGAAGTTGGACTAAAACATAGTCAGATGCTTTTTATTTGATGTGTCCTATTGGTTGTTATGTTTTTTGTTTAGTTTTCACAATATAATTGCTCAAAGTTAAATTGGATCCGCCTAACCTTATATATGTGTATTTTTTTATAAATAATCTGCGTCTTTGTCGTAAGTCAAATTTTGACCTTTCCTCGACGTTTTCTCGTCTGAACCGATGTTAAAATTTAAAAACTATAAAATGAAACTGGATAAGCGCTTGCGTTGATTAGTTTTTTGAGAAAATTGGTCGATCCGTTTCTTTACTATTGGCAGAAAAGTGCTAAAATTATCGTCCATGTTTTTGTCAAAAATTCTTAGCCGTTTTTGCTTAAACTATTCGATTGATATCATTTAGAAATAAATGGTTTCTGGCGAAGATCGGTCAAGTCGTTTCTTTTTCATAATAGGTTGTCATTTTTTTGCGATTTAAGTGAAACTTTACATGGCGATAGAGTTTCTGCTCTAAATGAACGTACTAAACTAGGCCTGCGACAAGTAGTTTACTTATGATAATTAAAGTTTTGGATTATTTTCCATCAATGTGTATTATTCAAACCATTTTTCAAAAATCACTACTATATTTGAAAAAAATTGCAATAGTTTCTCACTTCAAAATAGTTTACAGCGATGGACAAAACGTGGACAAAAAAATGCGGACATACAAAATACACACACACACATATCAATTTCTTCTGAGGTATGCCAAAGTATTCAGGTATCTTCAAAACGTCGAGAAATGCAAAAAAAATCATTCAAATCTAAAATGATTTTTTGCATTTCTCGACGTTTTGAAGATATCTGAACTCTGGCATACCTCAGAAAAAATAGATGTGCGTGTGTGTGTGTTTTGTATGTCCGCATTTTTTGTCCACGTTTTAGGGCGCACATATCAACCGATTTCAATGGAATTAATAGGGAGATGAGCTGATTAGTTTTTGGCAAAGGCATGTCCAGCAGTTACGGAGATAAAGAGCAAAGAGTGCAGAAACTAGAAATCGAGTTTTTGAGAGAACGGAGCATCCGATTTGAATGACATAAAAAACATCCAATTTGTAATGATTGGGAGAAGATATGATTAGTTTTTGGCAAAGGCAGGTGTCCATCCATTTCGAAGATACAGAGACAAATGTGCAAAAAATGGTAGTTTTTGAGAGAACTGAGCGACCGATTTGAATGATTCAAAGAACTTTCTGCATGTTTTGACAAAATAATTGCTTTTGAAAAAAAATTGTTTCAATTTAAATAAATAGTATTAACTTTGCAATTCAGTTTATATAATTTTTATAAATATTGGACATTGTTACAGTAATTTTAACAATCTATTTGAAAACATTTAATATTCCTTGAACATTCTGTACGGTACGGGAAGTTTCAGCAATTTGCCTTAAGGCACGATGCCATACACCACTATTTTATATGTTGATTAAGTCGTCTATTAATAGGATTACTGAAAGTTCATGCATAAGGGCCACTCACAATCAGTTTATTTTTTTGATTTTTGAATGATTTTTTTTTCCTAAACTGTAATAAAACATATATTCGCAATACGATTAGAAAATCCCTAAATTTTAGGGTTTTTGATTCCGCCATTCGTCTACAATCAGTTAAATATTCGAGTTGTAAAATATGTTTGGTAACAAAATACATAAATAAGATCAATATGAAGTAATTTTGTTGTTGAATTAGTGTTTTATCTAAGTCCTAAAACAGGCTCAGGGGGGGGTCATGACCCCCGTGACCCCCCCCCTGGATCCGCCACTGACTGAACTGCTAAATATAACGGCTAAAACCATACATAAGTGCAAACGGCTAAAATCTAGCAAAAAACACGCTATAACGGCAAAAGTCTATTACTTGATGCTTTAATTGTTACACCAATAAGTAATTTTGAGAATATTGCTGTAAAATAATTTCAATACTCATTAAAAGAGATAATGAAATGAAATAAATTCCTTCTGATTTAGAAAATTACACTTAAGTTTTTAAATTTAAAATGCTACAATGAATGAAACCACTTCTAAAGTAAATATCTTTATTTGTGCATTTATTTCTTTGGCTAATATCAAATTATGTATTATGGATATGGAAATATAACAAATACGGATAATTTATATATTTTTTTAAATATTTCTTGTTAAATGGCCTTCATCAGTATCTCTATATATGTTGTGGCAAGTATTGATATCGACGGATCAGTTGATTAGTATTGGTAGAATTATTATGTTGTACAGATAAAAAACTAAACTAAATAATATTAACAAATAAAATTTAAATTTAAACATGTGACTTAATTTGAAGAATAGGCGCTCTCCCACGGATTACGGATAGAGCTATGGACTTTAAATCAGTAGTTGAGGTTCCCCGCTCGGATTAGTTGTTTCATGACTAGCTCGGACAGCCTGATGTCAAGTATTGGCATCAGTTTTCACTTGATAATATAGATAGCGGATAGCAATATGTTTTCAAGTGAAAATATCCTTTATGGCGGTGCGTTGCCCAACGAAAAATTATCAGTTATAGTAATAGTAATAATTGTGTGGGGATATCAAGCAGGATGGTTTTGGTAAACGATGGGACATGTCATGTATATTTTTGATATCGTAATATTTTTATAGTCAATAAATTTGATATATTTTTTATGTTGGGAGTTTCTAATTTAATATATTGTCATAATCATTACGACTCCCACATTGGTGATCCCGACGTGATAGATGAAGACAAAGGAGTTTTATTTTTCGAGGATTTAAGAAAAATTGATTTTGACGCAGCACCACAATCACTGGTCTTCAGAGACGACCTATAAGGTACGTCCAGTCCAATCCATCATAGTTAACGCACTTACTATCTGGATCAGACTTCCGAGGTTACTCATTTGGTATACCCAGACCTCAGTGTTTATTGCTGACAGAAAAAATAATTTGGAGCCTGAACTTTTCATTGGAATGCAATTCAACCTGTCTTTCTCTGTTAACTCAACAAATCGTCTTATAATGCTACCTCCCATTATCGGTGACAACGACGAGTCAAAACAAAATTTGACATAATTTATTGGATTCCACAATTCTGGACTCTTATGTCAAAGAAACCAATGATCCTGATTTGGATAAAGAGCCAACTTCTTTCTCTGATCGGAACTCATCAGATACGAATGCAACGCTTGCAGAGATGGAAACTGTACTCATAAATTATGCATTCTAAACATTAAGTAATTCTGATATAACTAATACCAATTAGATCGAGGCTGAATCTTAGAAGTTCACCGACATCGAGGTACAGGAAATTTTGCACATGTTTTTTTTAGTCAGAATCTTATGCAGAATATGGAGTTGATGGCAGGTCGAATCACCACATACGGTGGATCTGCTGACGAATCATGGAAATTTGTAATTGACCAGTATTACAACACTGGTCTGCTATAATCTGCTTTCCCACCACATTTTTATAACGTGTTTCCCTGTATTTTCTTTTTAAACTGTGAGATCAACACTGGGCAGGGAGTGTGTGGGGATATCAAGCAGGATGGTTTTGGTAAACGATGGGATATGTCATGTATATTTTTGATATCGTAATATTTTTATAGTCAATAAATTTGATATATTTTTTATGTTGGGAGTTTCTAATTTAATATATTGTCATAATCATTACGACTCCCACAATTGTAATAATTCTAATAATAATAAATTCTAAGCTATTCTAATAATAAACATATCAAAAAGAGTCAGTCTTGAAAACAAGATTTAGTACTAATTGTTAATTTAATATATAAAAAAGAAGAATATTCTTAGGTTAACTAGGATTTCTCTCGGGAATGGTTTATACCACAAAGCATTTTGCTTTTTTATAGGAAAATCATTGTTTTATAAAATACTACTTCATGCTCACGTTGAGCTTGTCTATAATAATTTTATGTAGAGAATCGTGCTCGTGTCATTTTAATGTGCATTATGTAACCAGACAGAGAAAGCCGTTTTCAGTCTGTTGCTTTCGCGTTTTATATGCTCTGGGATATGAAGTTTTATTATTTAATATTTACAAAATCATTTTAAACGATTAAGGGTTTCTGGATAATTCACCAAAAAATGAAATCCGGTAACCATCAAAGTAACCATTCGGATTAGTTCTGCAATTTAACTTTGAATCCCGGGATTTTATATAAGCAATATTTGTCTCTAAAGCGGATTTCTAGTTCCGTATTGTCCCAAATTTTTGAGAAATTCTTATTTTGAATGATCTGCAACTGAAATTATTTAATAAAATTTGAACCGGTTTTACGTGTCTTTAATTACAGATAATTAAATAATAGCTTTATTTTCTTTACTTTTCAGAAACTTTTAATATATTTGAAGTTTGTTAAAATACTGATAGTGTCAATATTTTTGCACTTTTATTATTTCATATTAATGTACTTCAGACTTTGTCATTTATCATTAACTTTATATATAATTAATTAATTCAATACCATAATTATTAATAAATTAAATACCATGAATTTTATGGTATCATTAAAAATGATTTAGAATCAGTCGTAAATTGAATCAAAAATCGGTAGGCCATTTTTTTTTCAGTCTCTCAATTTGAGATCAAGTAAATTGTTTATAGTTTGTTACACTAATAAGAACTTTATTATAGTGTCGGATTTATATAGTATAGAGTAATTTTCACGATTTCTCTTACAAATATTGTGCTTTACTATCTGTAGTGGTGTTATCTATATACCACCTCTACTACCATCACTACTTTGATATGGTTTCATGTATTCAATATAGCTCAATATTATAATAATTGTCGCATTTTCACATTAGCTTACATATTAATAATATTAGTTATGTTTATGTAAACATTATAGCGATTTCAAAAACTTTATCTTATCAATATATCTATAGATCGATAAACACCTCTTGAGAATTCACCACCAAACAAATAGATTAGATTTTGCGTCATTGCATTTATGTTTTATTATATTCTATTTGTTTCATATATCCATTAGAGATTTTCTTATTCAATAATGAAAGTACTATTTTAATTCTTTAGGCACATAATTATTTATGTATTTTATATTTGCTTATAAATCGTATTGCCAGCGATATTTGATTCTGGTAGTAGTTCAAATTGCGATTAAATTGTTTATTATTTGGTATTGTTACGAAGCCTAAACATATTGTAATACATATTTTAAAATTACTCATAAATCACTACTTGGAATGCTTATGATTATTTGCCAAATGTACTACAATTGAACACATGCTTATTGTTATTAATTTAATTAGCTACTGTTGGGTAATATGTGCTGTAATAACGCTTTTACTTTTAAATTTTTGATGAATTATTATATGACGTTGTGTTTATTATATTTGTAACATTTTCAAGAAATGATTCAACAGAAAAATTTATTACTTATTAATGAAACAATAATTTTGAATAACGTAGGATTGTTGTTATGGATTTTATTATACTCTAGTTAAAATATTAAGATCTTGAGGAAAGAACAAGGATGTCAAGCAGTTTATATTCTAGAGTCTAGAACTCTAGATTATCTATTTATGAAAATATGTTACTAAGCGCATTTCAGTATCGGAGAATAATTCTAATAATGAAATATATATTAAATACAGATAGGCATCAATCGTTGAGATGCTTTCTAAAAAGGCTTATATTTTGATGATAGGAAAAAAAGATCTATTTGATTCCCAAATAGACTTAGAAATATACCTAAACTTATGGCTATATAAAAACAAAAATCATTTTTGGCCAATGCAGATAACTCTATTCATGCAACTCGGACTTTATGCAAATTAAAATCACTCAAATCACTTATCAAATTGATATATTTTATATATACTATATATATTATTTGCATTATTTAAAGTGTTGGAATTCTTTCATTTATTGTAAATAAATCAAAGGTTATGGATAAAATTGTTCAGTGTGCATATTTTAATACAATTATAAGTAGCTTCTTTATAAATGATCTGGTTATTAATATAATTATTTAATGTAGTTTAGCCAATAATTAGTGGTTCTGTAAGAACTTGTTTGATATTTACGACTTTTATAACATAACAGTAAATTCTTCAATCTGCTTCCAGGAATTTATATAGTTTACGCGACATAGTTGATTGATTTCGTTCAATACAATGACGATTGCTCCATTCAATAATTTGGTTGTTATTTTAGCAAATGCTTTGTATCAAAATGAATTGGTTTTCATTGTTCTGAAAAAGTTTACACCGATTATTTATTTCTTATATATTGTCCTTTAACTATATTTTATAAATTAAATTTTATTTAATTTATAAAAATGTATTAATTGATATTCAAACTTTTATTAACATTGACTTAATTATTGTTTCAAATTAATTTATTCGATTACTTGAAAAGGAAATTTTGCTAACCTATTGTTACATACTCTCAACGAACCTTTTTTCATATCAGCTCATTTCTCTCTTGCTTAAATTGTGTTTTTAGGTTATAAATAAAATCTCGCTATTTACGAAGGCTCCAGCCAACAATCTTCTAAAAGGTGAACTTTTCATAAGAATCTTATAAGGAAAATGAATATTTTTTGTTAGACTGCCTATAAAAATTATGATTTTAATATAGAATTACTCATATAAAATGCGCATTTAAATATATTATTTATGTCAAGATATAGTTGTTTAAAAATAGAAAACCTTTCCTTATAATCACTTGAGCAAATTTAAACTAATAGAAAAACATTTACATTTTACCACTTTCATTCTTTAGTAATTATATGTTATTGTACAATTCGAATACCACGTTCAAGATTTATTTGAAACGGTTATATTTGTTCAACTGTGTTTCACAATATCGTCAAAATGGAAGGTTATTTATTTTTTATTATTTCTATACATCAGCATAAAACTGAAATTATAAAATCATACATTAAGGCTGATACTTGGTTTTAATTGTTTTGTTTAGTTATCTATCATCTTTATTATGCAGTTTACGACTTGGACAATTTGATTCAAATCCTTTTCACATTTATGAAATTGTGAAAGTGAAAATGTAGTTTTTGTTATCTACATATATTAATAGATCAATAAATATTTATCACAAGATTTACTCAATGGTTTTCTAATCTAATCTAATCATTGTGTGCTGCCAATATCTAATTTAATGCACCTAAATCTCAAGAGAAACAAATCAAAACTCTAGACATAATTAATAGAGGATACTCATTACAAAAAAATACAATTTATATGTCATCGGACATGATTTTGAGATAAATGTAAAATTGTTTTAGTCCATATTGTACAGAAAGTACCCACTTGATTCACGAAGCTAAGAAAAAATGATATGTTCAAGGAACTTAATTTATGTATGGCAATAGAGATAAAATGCTGTGAACTAAACAGACATTAAAGAACGTAAAATAATGTTTGAAAAGTATTATTTGCAAGACAAAGTTATATTTGAATATTATATCTGGTCATATCTAAAATTTGTCTCTTGCCTTGCTGCTTCATTTTCCTTTATTTTATATCAAAATATTCCACTTCAAAATATGAAACCGCTTTGCACGCCTAATTCCAAATTGGATACATGGTAAAATATTTTTGCAAAAACGTCTTATTTATACCCTTATATAGTCTTATATATAATATTATGAACATTTAAATAATTTAACGTTATTATTCAAAATATAATATATGATATTCAGGGAGATCATACAATTAATGTGTCTAATTAATTTACCTCTACAACTTATGAATTAATTATAGTTTATAGTTACTTTTTATGTATTTTAGGCAGCAGAAAGTTGGTATTATCTATACAAGAACTAAACTAACCATTTGAACTAAAACGCCATTAAATGAAATTATAAACATAAAAATATGAAAATATATAAATATAATATATTGATACCAATAAATGCAAGAAATAACATACTTGTCGAAATTGGTAACTATTTGTCATACATTTATGATGTTCATCCTAATTCTAATTTATTGGTCTTTAAATTGTGCGATTTATAGAAAGGCGGTAAATTTCGCTATTTAGAATGATCTGTAATTTTATGAAAGTAATTATAATGTAACAAAGGGTAATGTTTTAATATTAGATGAATTGGTTCTATTTTTTGGACCGAAATACAAAATAATAATTTGTTTAAAAATTTACTGCGCTTCGGAATATTTAAGATTTTTCGGCATACATTTTCAAATGCCATACCGGTTATTGTCACTCGAATAACAATCTGCATTGTTTTAGAAGTCTGGACTATGTAAACTAATAAACATAAACATAATGACGACTTGTGCGTGTTTCTTATGCGATGCATTTATATTATTACAGACGTATTAATTTGCACAGTCAATAAATAGAAGCCGTTTGATCGACATGCACGAATAATTCATTTCTGAACTATAAATTTTAATTAAAATTATAATATCCTTTCATAGTGTTCCGTGATAGTAAAAAATATGTGCGTACTTTAATTCAAAATATTACATATGACTTTTAATCCAGCTCTAATAAAAGTTTTTTGGAAATAGTTGTTGGGTGACTGTCAACTGTTACTTTAGAAGCAGTGTTTTTAACATTTTTTTTATTTAGTCATTTTATATGCATGATTCTTGTCTTTTTAAAAAGAACAGTATGAATATTCTTCTGTATTGCATGCATGTAAATAATTTTACGAAAATCCTAACATTGTTTCTTCTATTCTCCTTCAGCTTGTTGTATACAAAAACTTTCTTTAATGCTATTAAGGAGCTAAACAAACATTTTAAAATGTAGGTGCTTAATTTCATTTTTTTTTCAAATTATTTCAAATTTTCACTCTTAACTCCGATAAAATTGATCAAACTAGAGTTTAATTAATTATAATTTTTTATTTAAATTAATAAGTTATGGAATACACTTGAAATTTTGTGCAGTATACCTCATAAGAGAATTACACTTTTAAAATTCTTTTAAAAAACATTTTAAACTGTATGTGCTTAATTTCATTTTTTTTAAATACTTCAAAATTTTCACTCTTAACTCCGATAAAATTGATCAAACTGGAGTTTAATTATTTATAATTTTTTTATTTAAATTATTAAGTTATGGAGTACACTTAAAATTTTGTGCAGTATACATACCCCCTAAGAGAATTACACTTTTAAAATTCTTTTAAACCTCGAAATGAATTGTTAAAGTTAATAATAATGCTCAATGCTTATAAATATTTTCTGTTATATACATACAGACATTTTTTGGGCATTCAATTTGATATCTAACAGTCTTTTGAAATGCATTGCCATTGAAGTTTGCATGCATTTAAGAAATTGATATTATTGTTGATAACAATTATGGTACATTGTATATATTGTGTTAAATCGCTGTACTGTCTTTTTTTATTAAAATGGTTATTGTTAAGGTTTAATAACATTAAAGTTATAATTTAGAAAATTACTAGAATATTAAACAATGGCTCAAAATGTTATTCTCAACAATACTGAACAATTCCCAATATTTTTATATCTAGTATTTGTTTTAGTTATAATTAATCCCTTTACTAAGACATATGAATAAGTATAATAACACTTAACACTTATTAATTATTTCTATTTTATCGATATGTTAAATATATTATTAAAATATTTGAAACATAACTCTTGTTCATTTTTAGTTATTTCATATAATAGGTTCGTCCGAAATTTTTGATATAGATATGTAATATGTTTCTATGTGCATATATATACAAAATGTTATAAATTTATAATTCCAATATATTATTTTGTAGACTAACAATGGATCATGCAATGAGCCACCACCACGGTATGATGAATCATTCGATGATGAACCATTCCATGATGGACCACAGTCATCATATGGCACATGATCCCAAGTCTTCCATGGAACTTCCAGTTCATAATCCTCCAATGGGTAATTGTTTTTGAATTAATTTTTATAATTAATGGGTAATCCTGCAGAATTATGCAAAAATTTAATAAATCTGTTAAATCTATCCATTGTTTAGGTGAGAAATTAGTGAGCATAGATTTTTCTGATTTTCATAGATATAATTGAATCCCTAATAAAATAGTTTAAATTATGAAGATAGGTTTGTTCAAAGTTTTATTTATTTGCTTCAATGTGTAAGTTTAAGTTTCAATCACGATGGATTTTAAATGGAATTGAAACGATTTTTTTTTATCAAATCTCAACTGGTGTTGACGGCGGCAATTCGCATTCTAATTTTATAGTATTCGGTGAGCTTAAATTTCTGCCATTCTTTGTCAAGTTGGTTAATAATCCTCTTGAAAGTTTGTCATTATCTTCATAATTTCAATTCTTGAATGGATGATTATTCTAATATTGTCTAATTCTAATAGCTTTAATGAAAATGAGCTAATTGTAATAATTAGAATATATAGTTGAAAAGAATATATATTAAATCTTTACTAATTTTGATAGATCACACTGGTCACATGCACGAAGATGCAGCACCAAATATGGAACACGACCATAGGAGTGGTTCAGTGGATCACATGATGATGTCAATGGTGGTAAGAAAATTTGGTATTGTTTTTTTTATTTATACTCAAGTTTTCTGACAAAATTTTAAAGACAAATAAGACAATTAACTTGTTGGAATCTCTAACTACTAAGCCACGCTGTGTCTTTAACGCATGTAATAGACGCCTAATCCATATTTTTAAATCATCTCTTGTATAATTTTCTATTTAGTTTTTTCTCATTAAATATAATATATAATATATAATATACTACCAATATGTGATATAATCTGCTATACCTCTTCTATATTTCAAATTGGCTTACTAATTAGAAATTTTTAAATTTTATCATTTATGTGCTCAATAATATGGTTCAAAAATATATTCTCTAAAGATTTTTTCAATAATATCTTGTATTATTTGTTCATGCTGATTATATTTATGATGTTATGATCTGTGAATAATATTTAAAAAATGAAATATTATTTAGAATTAATTTCTAAAAAGAACTATACAACATTAAGTCGTAAAAGTATTTTACCGATTTGAATTGATTCAATCAAAAAATTTAATCGCATTTGTTAGACTTCTGCCTATTGCAAGCTATTCAATAGAGAAATTTTCAAGCGAATGCAATAGTATCATGAGGTAAATCAATCAGGGTATATAAATTCATATATATTTATATGCATATTATATTATAAAAGTTACTAATTAATACATAATATATATATTATACATAAATACATATATAAATAAATAAAAATATATCTACATTTATCCGTAAAACTAATAATAATGATTAGGCCATGATTTATGAACGGTGCTTTAATTAATTTATTAATGATTAAGAAGTGTTTCTACATTATTTTTATTTATCTTTTAGCATAGTATAACGAAATCAAATAAATAATAATAAAAAAATCTTTTCACATTTGTAAATGTTACAATAACCTTATTATGATTACCGTTGACTCTTACCCTGCAATTTCTCATCGCTGGTTTCCTCGTATTGTTAAATCGATAAAATGAAGTTCTTTTAATAGTTTGACAGTTTATGCCAGAATTTCCAATTTTCATCAATCAATTTTTGAATTATGACAGTTTATATAAATGCATAACATCGATTATATTCTAGTCGTATGTATTTTTAGTCATTTCTCAAAACAATGTTAGAATGTTTTATAAAATAAATTCCTATATTCATTCGTTTTGGATAATATGCGACTTGAACGAAATGATTAGATTAAATATTCTACATTAACAATCATGTAGACAAATTTATTTCATAAAGTAAAGAACTTTTAGTTGATAGAACAATATAATGAGAAATAGAATTGTGAACTATATCGAACTATTTTCGCTTCGTTATTTTATTTTTTTACCTGCAGGTTTTTTTTCTTCAAAATACCACAACTTTTTTCTATAGATAAAGTTGCTTTTTTTTAATGCAATATCAGTTTATGCTCACTTGGTCTGAAGATAAAAGTTTATTTTTGCTCGTCACTATAATAAGATTACCGATTTATCCAATATTACTAAATAAAGTTAGGTAAAGGTAGATAAATTGAATATTTTATCATCGTTGTTTAATATGCATGTACTCCGTTAAACATAGAAATAAAGAATTTAAAATATATTATTAAATTCATCAGAATATAAAAGAATCTTTGAATCAAATATACTATGATTAGATTCAAAGATTCTTTTCAGCAAGTATGGGAAGCGCTAGTGCCGTGAATTACAGAAACATTTAAAATATAAAAGATGCTTTATTGTTAATACAAATATATTCACTTAAAGATTTTGTTCAATGTGATGAATTGGTATTCATAAATATTGTTTGCAATATTAAAGTATAAGATTTTTAATATAAAAAACATGCCAACATGCAAAACTAAATGTAAAAATTGGGAGTCAGTCCGTGTCGGTTTAACCACCTTAAGATATCGATTAGAAAACAAAGTGATAGGCAACCTTTTATTATAAGCTTTAATTATTTTTTTGTAATTAATACACTACTCACAGGGCTATAATATTTTAAGGATTTGGTTTTCATTACTCTATCACTGTGTAAAATTCATCAACATCCCAGGCGAATAAATTGTAGGTTCGTCTTGTTAGAAAATCAGGAACAAATTCATTAGTCGTATTATTTCTAGATAATTATTTAATACCAAATTTTATTTTGTTATACTTATTACAAGAATGATTTATCCAACAGTTTCATGGCGGTTGCACAGAAACCATTCTATTCTCCTGGTGGAAAACGAGTACCGTAGCCGGCCTGATAGGATCAATGATTGCGATCTTCATCACTGCTGCTTTATATGAATCCCTGAAGTACTATCGGGAAAACTTATTTTGGAGGACACATAATTCATTACAATACAGAGCAGTCGCACATGAAGCAGGAGGAGTGAGTTTATTTTATAATAAATTAATGCCCATCTTGTAAATACTTACTTTTTATGATTTAAGGGTAAACGTGGGGCAGCTGCATCCAGTGCAACGGGTAGTGGTGGACAAGCGGCTGGAGAAGACGGACGAATAGTGCAGTAAGTTTTATTTTCCATATTAAAAAAAAAAATTTTATCAATATCAGTTTATCAATAAAAATGCAACAAAATATCGAAATATGTAATATATAATGATGAATTATAATTTTTTTCGAATAGATTCAACTTTCAGAATATTAAATGAATTATTATTCATTCAGAATTTACGATGATGAATTATTAGTAAATAAATATTATATATTTAATATAATATTTAAATTTCAGCATGGTCGGCGAAGTTATACATAAGCAGCCGTAAGTTATCACATAAGATTTAAGCATGCACTTATGGTGGCCGTTTCTTCTATTAATACTTTGATTAATAAATAAAAGGCTTGTAAACAGCTTTCATTTTTTTTTACAATCAAGTTTTTCATAGTTTTTATTTTCTGGTCACAATTTGCACGATTGCACCTTTTGTTTTAGTTAACATTTTTTATAGTTTATTTTTTTATTTTACTTTGCATGCAGATATTTTTTCATATGTATATACTTCATAAGCTATTATAACATGCACGTATAACATATGCTGAATATTAATAACTAATATTTTACATATGTCGAAATAACGTACACTGATGATAGAATATATTTTTCGTAATTAAATTTTAATTAATTAATGGATTTCTGAAGAATTTAATCTTTGTGCGCCCGAAAAACAAATTTTAATCGTTTTGAAGCATCTTATAAGACTTGGATTGAAAAGAGACAAATATTTGAATATATTAATTGATAGAAAGAAACTAAATCTAAAATAATATTGATTTGAATAAAAATTAAATATAAACTTGTAGTTTAAGACAAAATAATCAAATGCAATTATATTTTTCTTCCCGCAGGATAAGTTTAGTAATGAGTCAAAAATTGAAAATGAAAATTCTTGCATATCTTCTTCGAATATTTTATTACGGAACGGGAAGTTCCAGCAATATTTGCCTTAAAGCACCACTAGTTCAAATATAAGTTATTTGTTTTATTCGGTATGAATATACTTTTTATTATTATTTTTTCTATATTGTCATATTTTGCCTATTGTCTAATTTAGTTATTGTTGCTTCGAGTAAATTACTTTGATTTGAGTGACAATAATAATAAACAAATCTTTTACGTGGTCTGGTAATATATTCACATTTATGTAAGGGTAGGTCAAACCGTTTCCTCTCTCATAATTATTTGTATTATGAAAACTGAATATATCTCAAAAACGCAGCTACACTAATCGATTAATTTTTGTAGTGTAGTAAAATAATTGAATTTTATAAATCGTTGAGTCTAGCATAAGCTGTTGGAGACCTGCTCTAAATTGAATTTAGATTGAATTTTATATAAAGTCACTATATCCAGAAACATGATCGAATGTATGTTTTAATTGATAATTGACTCATTCTAAGCAATAGTATTTCAAAGTTTGGTTCATATTACAATTCCTAACAAACTATTCGTTAAAGTTCTGGTGAAAATCGCCTTGCAACATTACACATCTGTCATTTACCCAATTGGCAGTCTCTTCCTAAATTAATAGTTCCAAAATTATCATCAGATCACAATATGTATATCAGTGTGCGTTTAATTTCGTAAAAATTCCTCTTAATTTTGACACATTCTAATCGAATCTGACTTCAACAGGCAACACATGTTGAGTTGGATGAACGTCCTACAAACGATCCTGCATGCGGTCCAGGTAACAGTGTCCTTTCTCCTTATGTTGGTGTTCATGACGTACAATTACTGGTTATGTCTGGCCGTGGTCGCCGGGCTTCGACTGGTTACTTCCTGTTCGGTTGGAAGAAATCTGTAATAGTTGATGTAACAGAACACTGTCACTGAGTGTATGGGGTATCTTAACACATATACAATAATTTGTTAATATATAATATATACTTTGGTATATCTAAATATGCAATCACGTAAGTGCATGCGCCGTTGATTGGTATTGCATATAATTATTTAATGCGTATAAATATGTGTATATGTAAATAATAATTTTACTGATAAACGTTAAGTGCAAGAGGACGTATCGTTTATTGTTATTTTTAATATATTGCATTAAGTTCTTAATTCCCTTGAAGAAACATGGAACAATATTGCTTGAATAGTAAAAAATGAGAGAATAAAAAAACAAAAATGTAAATGTTTTTTGAGAAATTAAAATAAATTTACCATTCATCATGCTTATTATTCAGAGCTTCCAATTTTTATATTTTTGTTACAAAAAGTGTAATGTTATTCTTGTTCATAACGTATACACACATATGTATATATATATATATATATATATATATATAATAAATATATATATATATATATATATATATATAAAGTTAAAAAGCAATGATTCTTTTAAGTTATTTAATTTAAACTAATTGAACTTCTCAATTTGTTTTTCTTCGTCCCTCTATAAACAGCTCTAGAAAATGTTATTAAGCTATTGATAATATGCTAGTATATCCAATCATTTTTTTCTTCAAGAGTATTAATAACTTATTTTAATAATTTGGATTCTATTTTCCTTTAAGTGTGGTTGATGTGTATGAAGAGTATCCATGTTTTATATTGAAGGAAATTTTAATATTTGTTATTTTTATAAATGTAATATATTTAGAAGTTTATGAAATTGTTTTTAGGAAAATTACAATTACAGCCAAAATATCTTAATTTATAAAACTGGGTAGATATAGATTTAGATATCTTATTTTTACAAGAAACTTTTAATTTATTAAAATGTCTTGTGTTTAAAATGCTTGGGGGGTTTATATTTTTCAAATCGGGAGCATTCAATTTAATATTTTATCATTCCTGTGACAAATTCAATATTGAAGTATTGAATTATTTTTATATTAATAAAAATAAATGAATCACTGTATTAGCATATGATTGTGAAGTTGACATGAAGCTCAAATACTTGAGATTTTTGTTAGCGTAATTAAATAATTATAAGGAATCTCGTTTTAAATAGATGTAAAGAGTTTTTTTCACTTTTGTCTTGAATAAGCGCTGGCACGAATTCCGAAATGACCCGAAAGAATTTGTGAATTGCGATATTTTCTCGTTTGAGTTGGATTTAATATTTTCTTGCGTCTGACAATGACTTATATTTTGGGTATATTAAAATTTTTATGTAGTTAAATTATATCTAGAAGCCATTTATAAAATAATAAATGATCACTTTTGCGCAGATACTGATGAGAGTTTTTTATTTGTTAATTGAGTGATTGTAGAACATATTCATTTTCAAAACTATTTAAATTACCTTAATCGAAGAGGTTTGTAAGAATGTGATCATTAGCTGCGGCAAAGTGAGTTTGTAAAATATCATAATATTATCTATAAAAAGAATACAAAGTTTTTAGCTAAGGAAAAAGGTGCAATTTTTTATCAGAATTATAAATGATTTTGGTCAAGCCTTGCGACGTATATTACATATTATTTTAATTTTGTTATTATATTTCATTCTATATGTATATATATATATATATATATATATATATATATATATATACATTCATATATATATATATATATATATATATATAATTTGTATAAATTATGTATAGAATTATTAATAAATATTTGGGGTTATCAAAACAAAGTTGTATTGTTTAATGTGTGCTTATTGAAGTGATTAGTGGACATGCATGAGAAGCGTTGTTTCCATTGTAGCTTATTTAAAATATAAATAAATCTATTATGTTATTTAAATACACTAAATCTCACAGAATTGTCAAATAATTTTATTTTTCAACAACAATTTACAGGAATTATTAACACTCATGAAAACATTTAAAATTATTTTCATACTTTCGTAATAATACTGTAACCAACATCAATAAGAGCCTATATTGTAGATTCTATATTTTGAACAACATTTGACCATTCTACTTTTGAAGGGACTAGATAAAATGCAGGTGACACTTTCGTTCCACAAGGGCATTGGCATCCTATCGATATGGAAACATAAAAGAACACATATTATGGTTGAAAATAAGCATCAAGAAAAATCTTACCCATAAGCCAATTGAAGCTGCCAAGTTTATTTTTACAATGAGGACAATACAGTTTACCTGTAAGTAATATTCATATAAATTTATATATTGTTTAAAACTTTGATTTATTGCCTGTTCTTAATTTTCAAATATAGATGCAAAGATAGTAATAGATGAAGATTCATGCAGACTAATATAACTCAAATTATGTTATTAATTTATGTAAAGAAGAATTACCGTAATTGACAATGTGAAAAAATCAAAGGCGAGGTTATGATTTCATGAATTTTCATTATTTATCATATTTTTTCGCCCATTCAAAAAATTACCTTGAGTGTTATGAGTAACTTCTTTCATCCATGCAATTGGTTCAACGAAATAAGTTTGGGAACAGTTTGATCTCATATTTGGAATGTTTATGCTCTCATTCGACTGACTATTTTCTGATGTTGATTTTGTTTTAGAACCAATTGTTGCAACATCATCTCCACTAATTGAAGAATTAGTTATCTCATTTTCTGATGCACTCATATCTGACATAGTTTTTATTTCATCATTTTGAGATGTGTTGCTCATATCTTCTTGAAATAAATAAAACAACATATTTCAGAAGGATGTTTGATGCTTATCAATCTAATAACACTTTGACTTAATATCTATAGCATTTATAACTTTATATATCGAAAAATATTTTTATGAGAGTATCTTAAAACGTTTGGAAGGTAAAATCTAAATATTATTTAATAGTTAAAAATAAATATAACGTTCGTTTTTGTTAAATATGTTAATGCACATAGTTTCAAATTATAGATATTACCTACTGATTTTCCTTTTTTATGTGTAATTACATTTGATTGGCAAGCTAAAATTCTTCTACATTTTCTGCATCTATAAACTAATGGATCAGGCCTTTCTTGCAATAATGCTGGATCAGGTTGTATGAGCTCCATACAACTTTGAGGTAATATTTTAACTAGAACAAAAAAAAAAGAATTTTTTAGTAATAAATATTAAGTATTGGAACAGTTTGATGGCATGCAGTGATAAGCCAATTAGATAATTTACCTTTTCTAACTTTATCTGCAGCAATTTTAAGCCTATACATTTTATATTTATTGTTCGTTCTGTCTATTTTCGAACCCATACTGCCATAAAGCTTCAACTGCGTAATAAACCCTGGATTTGGGCTTACGAGGTTTCTTTTTGATTTAACTCTAATAAACACAAATATATATTAATTTGACTTTATGAAAGAGGTTTACATTAAACACCTTGAAAATTGTGTGCTTTCATTACAAAAAAATATGTCTAAATGTACCTTTGATATGCTTCCTCATATTGTAAATTGTATTTGTTCATAAAATATGCAATAATTATGGCTGCACTTCTAGACATTCCATAATAACTAAATAAAATATAATATGAATTATTATTTCATACATTCAGAAATCCATATGTGATTACTTTACCAATGTACTAATATTGTTAGATTATTGTCCAATGCTTCAGATATAAACATGTTTGTGCATTCAAATACTGATAAAATATCTTCTTTAGGAATATCAGTAACTGAAATTCAATGCATAGCAATTAAAAACAACATGTATTCGTTATATTGTAACTAACGTTATATTGTAACTAACATTATATTGTAACTAATGTTATATTGTAACTAACATTATATTGTAACTAACGTTATGTTGTAAGTGTAGTGAAATTATATCAAATAATAATTATTCCATTATTATTTGTTATATATATATATATATATATGTATATATATATATATATATATTATATATATATGTATATATATATATATATATGTATATATATATGTATATATATATATATATATCTATCTTCTCTATCTATCTATATATATCTATATATGTATATCTATATCTTATTAACTCTTTTATTTACAACTGTCCAGTATAGGACATTCAGTAAATTTAATGGTTTTACAATAGTCTGCCGAAAAGGTACATTGTATACTACTTTGACATGTTGGAAAAAACAACTCAGTAGTTGTTTTTTCGATATAAAATTCACAATATTTACTTATATATTTAAATTTAATTATCTCAAACTGTTTCAGTCAACATAAAATTTATATTTATATTATAAATGATATCTAGTGCTACTTACTTTGAATATATTTGGTAATAAAATTTTCATTTTCAGTTATATGTCGAGGTAATGGAACTGAATCTATTGTCAAAATATATTTAATATTCAATTCTGTTAAAGTGGGAATATCACATGCAGCTGTAACATTACCTGTTGAAAGTACTAAACTTATTATTCATGCTTTTATGAAATAATGGGATATATTATCACACCTAAATATAAATTTTCTTCTATTAGATCAAGGCTAACCGGCCCACCATCAAAATCATCCCGAGTTAACACAGCTTCTTTCCTAACTTTTTCCATTTCAATTAATATACTAATGAAAAATAGGAAGAGATCATTTTCAGGTGACAAAGTATTTTTTTCATCTTTTGCCGCATTCTATTTCATACATTTAAAGTTTGCTAATATAGTTTGTGCTTATTTATGAGTTATTCATAATTCTTTCAATATATTTGATTATTAGAATATATATGAAATATTTATGAATTTTGTTTATATAAATTTCATTATTTATGCACAAAAAATGAACATTCAATTGGGTATTCTAGTTTTATAGTTATTCATAATTCTTTCAATATATTTGATTATTAGAATATATATGAAATATTTATGAATTTTGTTTATATAAATTTCATTATTTATGCACAAAAAATGAACATTCAATTGGGTATTCTAGTTTTATAAAGGCGAACAATATAATTTACAACTTTGCCCAAATTTAGTCACTTGAATAAACGTAATATTTGTTAAAAGCAGAATGAAATATCTCTAGTGCTTAAATAATATGATAAATGTATTAGTTTTTATTTGAAATACGTAATACTTATTTTATTATTCGGGAGAGTTAAATAATAAAATCTTATCGAATATAATCAAGATTAATTATTGTTACAAGGAGTAATTTTATGAATGTATATACGTATCCTCCTTCAATATTCATTATAATATCGTTATAAAATTAAACAAAACACTTATTTTAAAGCAAGTTTTTGAGTAAACACTAAAAAAATTATTGAGTGTTTAATCAAAATTGCTTAGAGTAGATCTACATAGTTAAATGACATAAGAAATAAAGATAGAAAATAATTTCTATAATGTTCTAATATTAAGACTAGAATCAGAACTGTTGAAAATAATTGTGAACTAAAAACAAACAGGCGTAATTGTAGTTTATGAAACTCAGTCAAATGAAGATATGAGAAATACATAAACGAATGCAGTGTTATTAACAAAATACTTGATTTATATCAAATAATTAATTAGAAACATCACTCGTGTTTTAACAAACTAATATCAAAATAATGATTAATTACACATCGTAGTTAATTGCTGTAGATACAAATCAAATCTCAGATCTCAGTTATAAAATTAAACAAAACACTTATTTTAAAGCAAGTTTTTGAGTCAACACTAAAAAAATTATTGGGTGTTTAATCAAAATTGCTTAGAGTAGATCTACATAGTTAAATGACATAAGAAATAAAGATCCAAAATAATTTCTATGATGTTCTAATATTAAGACTAGAATCAGAACTGGTGAAAATAATTGTGAATTAAAAACAAACAGGCGTAATTGTAATTTATGAAATGCAGTCAAATGAAGATATGATAAATACACAAACGAATGCAGTGTTATTAACGAAATACTTGATTTATATCAAATAATTAATTAGAAACATCACTCATGTATTAACGAACTAATATCAAACTGATGTTTAATTACACATTGCAGTTAATTGCTGTATTACAAATCAAATCTCAGATCCGAGTTGAACTGTCATCGTGAAGTTCGCAGTCGATTGTTGAAATGTCAAAACATTGCACAAGAGGCGGTGCCATCTTTAGAACTTTCACACAAAGCATCGTAATTATTAAAAATGGCCGCTAGTGTTTTCACTTCTTTTGGTCTTGTCAGACGTCCGAACTAGACTTTAATGTTTATTATGCAAATGTCGCTTTTTAAAAGCTGTGCTTCCAAAACGCGTCTGTGACTCCGAGCATGTTTCGAATCTAAATCGTCGAAATTGCGGTCTTACAATTCGCCTACATGGAAAAATTCAAAGTGATATGTTGTAAAAGGTATGGTCTTAGTAAATTTGTTTCATGTTGAAAAAATTGTATTCATTGTTGGTGAAATCATGAGAATTTGTAGTGTTCTATTTCCTGCTTTTCAAATGTACAAAATACCGGTTGAGTTTGAGTGAAAAAGTGGTCGATTTAGGCTTGTGATTGTTTTGTGGTTCTAGATGGATTTGGTATATCGTCGTGCGATTGAATCCAAACTATTGTAGCAATATGTTTGGTAATGCTATTTAAGTGTGTTTAAAAGATTTTCAGTGGTTTTTGATATACTAGTTGTAATAAATAATCAATCGGAACAGTGCAATGGCATTATTAAAATATCGCATTTGCAGCATGTAAGAAACCATAATACCTCAAAAATAATTTGAGAATAATGATACATTTTAAGGAAATTACTATACGAAATTATGATCATTAGTTTAACTATTAACGCTAATCTGCAAATGACTATAAAATATGCGGAAGGAAAAAATGATCCCATTAGCTTGGTTTTTATTTGTGAGACACAAAATTCCTTTCAATCCATTTTTGTATTGCAAAATTAATATTCTTCTAGCGTGCACATACCCTAAATATATGCTTTCAAATGAAATTGCCCGACACTATGCTTTTGTTTATATAATCTTATCTTTTAAATTCTCCACCTCCTTATCTTCATATTATGTTTATTTTATTCAAGATTACAGGATAAGCCATAGTGTATTATTATTCGAAATACGAACAATGAGTGATATTTAAACTAGAATTCACTTAGAACATATTACCAAATACATTTTTAATTGTCTTTATTTCTGAAGTCATACTTCAATCTTGAAACTTTCAAGGTAAGAATTTTCATACAATATCTTTAACAATAATAATTGTTATATGTATTGGAATACTGGACTTTCATTGAAAATGTAAACAATCCAGTTATTAGGTAATAAAATTTAGATATATATGCTAATGACGAATTCAAATACAAAAACGCAATTCTATTGTTTCAAATAATAAAGATGTAACAGCATATCAATATAAACAAATCTGTATATGTTAATGCAGTTTGTACTTTTGGTGTTTTAGTTCATTACCACTGTTAGAATGATATAAGCATTAGAAATATCAGTAATTTTTTATATTACAAGGTTATTTCCATGCCATATTTATAAAATATTACAGGTACCACATTAGGATTGGGAGTGCAACTTATCAATGTGATTCTAGTTAGAATCCTGCTTTGAATTAAGTTGCTGTTGCTAAAACTTTGACCAGGGGAAATAATTTTTGATAATTAATTATTATATATATATATATATATATATATATATATGAAATGTTAAATATGAACAACACTCAGATTTTTAATAATTACCACCAACTATCTCTTACAATGCTTGACACAGTACTCGCGAGCATTGTAAGAGATAGTGGCGTTTTATGTTTTTCAAAAATTAAATATAATTTAAATAAAATATTATATAATGTATTAGTATATAATTTTTACAGTTCTGAAATTACACTGAAGATGAGGCATACCATGGTCTCGAAACGTCTGTAATTATTAAATAAAGTGTGTTAAAAATCTGTTCATATTTTACATTTAATATTCGTTTCACTCATATCGCAAAATTCTATAATATATATTAATATATATATATATATATATATATATATATATATTCAATAGATAAGTCCTGGATTTTTTCAATATATTGATTGTTTCTTTTCCGAACTGTTCGGAAAGAAACAATCAATATATATATATATATATATATATATATATATATATATATATATATATATATATATATATAGGGCAATATATCAATTGAAAATTGTAGAAAATTATAAAATACATATTTTTCCGATTTAAACTGACAAGAATTATTTTATTAGTGCTATAGTGAATTATTATGTTCATAAAATACTTAGGAACATTCCAATATACATGTTTTTACACCATATTACTTCTTTATATATTTGTTTTATTTATCTGTTTCATTGTCACATAGTTTAGTTATTTTATATTCTGGTTTTTAGTCTACTGAAGATGACTTAAGATAATATGTCGAAACGTATGGAAATAATAACGATTTTCCTAAAAATTAAAAAAGTTAAATTTCTACAATTTTTAATTGATGTATGGGTCTGATGATTTAATTTCACACAACATCAAAATTACTAAAATATGTTAACATACATTAATTATATATGTATATAATATATATGTATATATATATATATATATATATATATATATATATATACCTAATTAATTATGCATATAGATTGGTTCATTCAACATTGAAACTTTTTTAAGTGTAACAAATGAATAACACAAAAAGTGAAATTTTTATATTTTAAAGAAAACCGCAGTCTCTTTAGTGTTAGTAATGATGTTTGCTAAATAATTAAAGAAAATAAATTACAATTCTTATTCTAAAATTCTTACAGTTGTAACTATTGTAATGATTTTTATATTTGCACAGATAATATTGATCCAAAATTTTTATTACGTCTCGTAATTTTTGCTTGGCCATTTTTTTTTTATTTTTTTTTTATTTTCTTTGTAAGCTTGTACATTGGCCATTATCTAAAGAATTTCACAACTATGCTTGGCCATTTTGTACAAGTTTATAAAGCCAATAACAAAACAAAATTCTCAAGACGTATAATATGTATAATTTTGCAATTGGGCTTACAGCATACACTTATTCATCAGATTTTTGTGCGTACGACGAATATTAATTACTAGAACCCCGAAAACACTTTTATCTTGCACTTTTAATTTTGCAAAAAGATTCAATTGCACCTGAATCAGATCTTTGGGCATTGCCAATATTCAATTGGTTTCTCGGTTAAACGCTATTGTTCCCTCAAACTCAATTGGGAATGAATATATAAATGACTTGTTTAAGATTATATAATTACTTAATTAGAAATTACATGGGCGAGTTAATGAAGAAATTTGAGCATCAATAGTTGGCGGTTGTCGGACTACTCTATGAACCGTTGTAGTCATGTTAATTTTGAATTTCACACATTTTAACCCTCCGTCGGTCGGCGTGGTCTGGCCAGACTTTTTTCGACTTCAATTTAAAAAAAATACTTCTAGTAATCCTATCGACTTGAAATTTCTTGACTTTCCCTAAAATTTCATTAGCTGTCGATCAATGAAAAAATCAGGACGAAAAAATGTACAGAAGGATAATTATAAGGATATTAACTTTTTATACTTCGAACGGTCGGAGTGGTCTGTCTAGACCACCCATACATTTTGTATGAAATATACGCTTTTTGATATATGTAAACCAGTATTTTGTCTTTTTTTTGGTATTTTCTATTCAAACTGCATTTTATATATTCTTTGCTATATGTTGCAACATGAATGTTAGCATTTTCACGACGAGAGTTCTGTGAAAACCTACCAAACTTATTTGTCATCGCAAACATTGAAAATCGGATGAGTAATGCGCACATTATCAACAATTTTTCTACCCACTGCGTTCGAAAACTTTTTTGGAAAACCTGTAGTGAAATTATATTTTCAACTTGAATTTTACAACTCATTTCAAAGGCGACGCACCTCATTTCGTTTTCATTTGAATTTCACATTCATTTCAAAGGAGCCCAAAAAGAATAAATATTGTTTTTCATTGATATAAAACAGAAAAATAAAAATAATAAAAAAAGCAACGATTTTTTTATTTTCTTTGATTTTTTTTATATAATATAATTATTATATTTTTTTTTTTAGTATAAGCAAGCTCAACACATGCAAAAGACGGTAAGAAAAAGAAAAAATCAAAACTATAAATATTTATTACTAATAATCGTTAATATATAAATGCATGTAAAATGAATGGTGGTCCAGCCAGACCACTCCGACCGTTCGAAGGTGAATAAATATCCGACCGACGGAGGGTTAATATGTTTTGAAATACAAAACGTGTTCCAAAAATACAAATACAAAACCCGAGAGAATGACTAGGAAAATTATGTTAAGTAATCATGTTTTTTCACAACTGAAAACGGTAATGACACCAATTACTTTATAATTCAATGTAAAATTGTGGTCATTTTCTGCTAAGTAACTAAGACGAGTCTGTGTATCAGTTACTAATATAACTTTCTAAATCATCGTGTGAAAATTTTAAGCTTATTACTCAACTTTAATTTTCATAACTAACTTTAGTAGTAGAGAAAAAATACAGTAAATACAGTAAAGATTTGTTCTTTAATCTATTCTGAATATCGTATATTTTATTATCTATTATTTTTATATATTATATTTTAATTTTTTGTATAAGTCATATGTAAATAAGTGTACAATGCATTTTTTTAATTATTTTTCAGGTCGTAGCAACTAACTGGTGGCTGTCTGGAGGGCACCAGCGATACCATTTGGTACTCCTCTACCCACCAAACACCACCAATTTGGACAAATGAAATTACTGGAAAAAGTACACCTGATGTGTTCTTACTGCATCTTATATGAGAATTAGAATTGATTCTACTCAGAATCTCTCAAATATAAGATTACAAACAAGAAATAAGTTGAAATAATTTTGGGGAATAAAGTAAGGTTGATTAAAGCATCATAGTTTACAAAATTCTAAAAAAAAAAAATTTTTATTACTATAATTTTGCCTATTTTTTACGACATTCTAACTCCAAGAAGACTAAGTAGTGATAAGTGAAAATAGATTAAATTATTGTTTATTTTTTAATTTTATATTTTAAATAAATCAAGTTATTCTGATTTTTAAGATTCGTAAAGATTAGTGATTGAAGACAAACGTTGTGCGTATTTAATAAACTCGTTAATTTTCATAAAGTAAATAAAATTTCTATAAAAACGATAGCAATATTGTCGAAGTCATATTATTAATTGTTAATCTGCGAAATTTATAATAGAAACTTGTTTATAATTTAATAAATAACTTCTTGTATTTTGATCAGGAATTATTTATAAATAAAACATTAAAATAGCAAACATATGGTGAAGACCAAAACAAATTGCAGCGGTACAAACATATAACATTTTTTATTGGAACAAAAGTTGAGATTAACAGTCACTCATAGTGTTTGTGATCAAGTAATTAAACTAACTTATACATAGAAATTTATATATTTCTTTAATATTGTGATCACTAATTTTAAATCAATAAAAATACTCAAATAAGTTTGTGAGCATTATGAACGATAGTAAGTAATGTATTTTTTTTGCATTTTATTTGATATCAACAAATTGAGATAAATTTGAATCTCATTTCTATGAACATTTGTGGATTAATGTTGTGATATATATTTTCCAATCTCTTACATTAAAAATATTGAATATTAACAAAGTGGAATGCAAGAACAATATATTAAATTTATTGTGAAATCTGAACTAAACGAAAACTGAAGAAGTAACTAACTTTATGATGTAACTGATTTTTTCTATGCATAAACTATTAACTTAATATTCAAGAGTGCGATTTTTATATAATAATTTGTGTAGTGATTTATCACCAAAAACCTCGCCAATTATAGATTATTTCGATCTAA